>NW_010265007.1:0-28764 GCF_000690775.1 Eurypyga helias | reverse complement strand
TAGTCAGGCACGATCTGCCTGATAAAGTATAACTGCATTCAGGATCCTGCTCTAGTGCCTCTTTAATAAAAAGTTCAAAGAAAGAAAACCACAATAAGACTGAAAGCAACCCAACCCAGAGGAGTTGTTTTACTTGAGTCAGTTCTCAGTGCTTGTTTGACCTCATTCATGACAATTTTGAAAAATGGGTATTACCCATTCTCTAAAAGTATAATAGTCCCATAAAAATATCTGTTCTGAGTAGAACTCGCTTTCTTCTTGAGTTTCAAAAGGCTTAGGTTTATTAAAATGCAGACCATGAAACTTAAAATATCTTGGAAGACTTCATGGAATAGAAAAATAATTTCCCATTCAAATAGGAGATCAAAAAATACTTCTAGAAAACAACAGTTTGCCTCATAATAGAGGTCAATAACTGTTATGGGTTCATTTTTGCCATTTAAAAAGTAATTTTATCTTTGAACTGCTTAACTCTTTGAGCCAAACCTGTAGTAATAGAAATATGCCAAGTCCTAGTTTATCCCTTTGAGCAATATGGAAGTTAAAGCATTGGAGCTAACCATATAAATGAGAAAAGATAAATACACTAACTGATGTTTAAGGTGACTTTGACTGCCAAGAAACAACATTAGAAGATTCTCACTCTGACTCTGCCTTGGCTTAGTGTCAAATGTGAACACAGAGCCAAGCCATCCACAGGTGTTGAACTCTAATTTAACTTTAACTTTCATTACACTCCTCACCACACTGTGGCCAAAACAGTAGATCTGCCAAATCTTCATCTGGAACAAAAAAGGCTTTTAATTGGCCACCAAGGGTGGAGACAAGAAGAAAGAAGTCCTGTTTTATTTCCCACTGGGAATCTGATATTATAAAGTACAACGATGAGTTCCAGACTCCCTCCATGTTTTCAGCTTCCAACAAATAGTACTTCCTCTCATCTTCCAAATGATTAGACTAAGCAAAATATTTCCTTATTAATTTTTTATTTGTACAAAATCCAGGGACATAACTATGTTTATAGAGTCGATATTAATCCAGCCACACACACACAGAGCAACAAAAAAAAAGAGAAGCCCAAACCAACCCTTCTGTTAGCATGGCTTTAGTACATTGCTATACTAACGCTAATCCATTAGTTGTCAATCCCATCAGCTTTCCATCCCAGCCTGATATTAATCTTCCAATCTGTTCTACAGAGAAAACTATAAGCAGCTGAATACCTAAATCAGCATGACCTGTGCTCTTTTAAAAGTCACTGGAGCAATATCAGACAAAGAGAACGGTTGGCAGTTAGCCAAAGACATTCTGTCATTTGTGAAGATCCTCAAGGGCAAGATTCATTCCCCTAGGTTAGTCTTCCAAAAGCAAGTTGAACATATCATCCATGCTTCCTTTACAGTTAAAGGAAATAAAAAGCCACTTTGAAATTCAGGTTAATTATACCATTTTATGATGTATTTAATCATTGTCTTGAAATACCTACCTCTATTTTCTGCAGAAACAGCCTGGAAGAATAGTTTGACTGAGACAACTGACTTCAAGTATCGATGTATTTCACTGTAAACGAATTAACCAGGAACTAAGTGTCTCATTGTCTTTTCTCCATTAAAGGAGAGAGGAAAGAGGTAAAATAAGTTATTTACTAACGAAAAGTTAAAATACCTTTTTGTTCTACATAAAGCAGAAAGTAATTATCACAATAATTTTCCAGATACATTCCTCATACATGGTTCCCACGCTCCAGCTTTGGGTTGTTTGTTGAATTTTGGATCCTTTCCTTTTAGCTTTTCTGGAATATGAATCATAGGGAAATTGGAATGGTACAAGTCAACAAGGATCATGTTTTCTTATTTTTGGTGGTATTGGTGTCTGGTATAAACATCAATTTGTGAACTGAAAAACTCAGGAGGAGAAAACAACATGCTGTTCAATTTGCACCTCTTTGAAGAGATAGGGAATTCCTGGAAAATGGTAGCCCTCACAGTCTTAAATATAAACATGTTTGTTTGACTAGCAGAAGTTTGAGTGTCTTCTATGACCTCCTCTCAGAATTCTTTAAAATACTTAGATTCAATGTTTATTAAAAACCATGGCTATTATCTCTCTGTATCAAACATCTTTTAAAATAAAAATAAAAGCTTTTTTCGCTGACTGAATTTCAGCAAAACAGCTATTTACCTGCCTAAACGCTAAGCTGTATACAACATTCTTCCTACTTTTTCCTTCCAGCACTAGGTTTTAAACTAGCACTTGACTATCCTTGAAACAGACAGTTAATTTTCTCATGTCAGCTTTTCTTGTAGCTCTTTACCACCCAGAAAACTACATTTATTTATGTCCAATTCCTGGATGGTACACAGCTGATATTGCAATCTGCTAATTTCCTGATTTTTGGACAGCCAATTGTACTTGTCTCATTTCAAAACACTCCTGCTCTCTAACACATTAAAAATTAATATTTATCCTTACTGAACCTTTCAGCCTGTACCAGAAACTTTAACATAAACTGTCCAAATCTCCATTCACCCTTGACTGGGAAGTTTAATAATAATTCCTTTTGACCAAAATTACTGTGTTGGCCAGCCATAGTTTCCATGGTAATCAGATGGAAGACAGAGCTGAAGCAGATTTCATCAGTTGTAAAACAGCATTAGAATTATCATACACTTCTAATTATATCTTAGGAGGAATGACTTCTACATACTGTAGCTCAGAGGCATACAAAAAAGACAGTTTTAACTATTGCAAAGCTTCCATGAAGAAATAAATTGCAATGCCCTGTTCTAATAGCTGGCCCTTTTGAGGGTGTTTTGGTTTTTGGTGGTTTTTTTTTTATTTGGTTGGTTTTTCTTCTCCTCCCCCCGCCCAGGTAAGAGTGCTGTGAACTAGAGGATTTTTATAAAAGGAATGAAACACAATGGACAACACTTAAGATGCACTTGCTATGTAACACTGAGACTTTTAGTCAGAGTTTCACATGCTACTGGGAGCAACTCAAACCACTGGAGGTCTTAAGAATTTCATGCCAGAATCAATCACACATCTTCAAAACGGGTAAGTTTAAATGTGAGGATAGGTGATTCCAGCAGCAAGGACAAAACACATTTTCCAACTCATGCTTGTAAGCATTTATATTGTTTACTTGTGGGATTTTGTTTTTGATTCTGTGTAGGGTTTTTTGGGGTTTGGGCATTGGTGGGGTTTTTGCTTGTTTGGTTTTTTTTTCTGATTATTTCTGTTTGTTTCTTTAAAAAGAAAAAGTCCTTGGGAAAATCCAATATGAGATTTTTATTCCACAGTCCAGCTGGTTCCCCTGGCATAGCAGTAGCCAGTTTATGATAAGAATGCCAAATGAATACTTAATCCTCATTTTAGTAGCAAACTCAAGAGTTGGTTGATGCATGTTTAGAATACGAATGAAACTTGAAAAGAAGGCAGCTGGAATTACTATATATGCCTACATTTACCACAGCACAGCTTAATTCAAAGGATGGTGGTACTTTTACTGTAAGTATTCCTGGGAGCTCTAGATAGATTTTAGGAGTGAGAGAAAGGGGAAGAAGGAGGGAATAACCAAGAGCTCATTACATGGAGTTTATTCTGCAGGTGAAAAAGACATGGGATAAGGCTGAGAGAAAGAATGCATATTTCATGAGACTCCAGGCCGACAAATTTGGCTGACTTTGGCTCAATCTTGAATTTTTAGCCCATAGGCCTTGTGTACACATCCGACATACGCATTCTTATTACATGAACAGCTATAGCTGTACCCCAGGTAGGAGACTCATCTTTGAAACTCAGTAAGGCATGTAGTAAATAACAGAAAATTACAAAAGAGAATGATAATGCAAATTTTCCTTCTAATGACTCTAGAAGTTGCCTTGAAAGGATGGAAAAAAAGATGGTAACATATTGCAAGCCCATAATTTTTCATTATTTACAATATGTAAAGTTTGAGACTACTAAAATTCATACGGCAGGTGACGGAGCAGGTCAGATTATAGTCAGGAGTCAGTTTCCTAAGAAATACTACCGGAAACATAGAAGAGATTCTAGTTCATGAAGGATAAATGATCAGTGAGTGCATGCCATGAACATACGCTGCATTCAGGAGATACCAGGTGATGGGCAGTGGTTTGAACTGCAGGCAGATGCTTGAAGTAGAAGACCCTGCAGCAGGATTCCTCGAGTCCCAGACCTGTGGCTGCAGAGCTGCCAGATACTCACTGTTCTCTGCTCTTGGAAGAAGCAGCAGCCCAAAATCCTTGGCTTAAGTTTTTGCAGTTACAGTAAGTATTCTTGGAGCATTGGGGAAGTCCTGCTGCAGGGACAAGAATCTGAACATGTGAATCTTCCAACTGTAAACTGAGATCTGAACCTCCAGGATGATGAATCCAGAGGGTATGAGCAGTTAAAGAATCATTCTGATGATTGCTGAGAAGCAAGTATTGCTACTTCCATTTTTCAGGTCTAATTTTGCCTGGAGATAAAGTCATTATTTACTATTAGTTTTATTGTTTTTATCCCCAAGAGATCCAGTCAAATCTGAGGACCTAAATGTGCCTGATACAATATAAACATGGAATAAAAAAAATTATGTGAAAAATAAGGCTTCATGACAAGGCTTAGAATACAGTTAAAAGGGATATTAAAAAAAAAAATAGGAAGTCGAGAGAAAAAAACCGAGAAGGAAAATGAAATAAAACGTTTCAGAGTACTAAAAGGTATGAAGACTGATAGAAGGACTAGGACCTTTCAACTTCTGACAGACCATTAGCTCCTATGTGATCCAGTTTATTAATATGTCCAAATGAAACATCATTACTGACTGATGGCTATTCAACTCCCTATGAAAATTGATCCTATGGTCTCAGTTCACTTCCTGTTGGACAGATATCTGCATTACAACTGACATTCTTGTTGACAGTATCAAGAACAACACCACAAATAGAGCAGATGTGGAGAAAACCTATAAAGATATTTTGATTTCTTGCAGAAAACTGTTTGTTCCATTGGCTTTTTCCAATATATGACCTTGGATAGCCTTTCAAGAGATATTCGTTGTAGCTAATCACAGTTTCTTCTGAAAACAGACACTATTACGAAACAGTAATTACAGACAACCTTAACCTTCACCACGAACAGTCTCATTAAATTTAGTATTATTCCTAAAACAACTATGGACACTTGTAACTTTCTTTCTGAATCAGGGCAAAACTAGAGTCATTTATCTAAGGTAAACTGACAAGACTGTAAGGGAAACCACCATACACCACATTATTATTAAAGGACACAAAGTTTAGCAAAAAAGTAATATGCTTATCACTCCATTTGTTTAAGAGGGAGGACACAGAGCAAGCATCAAAGGAAACAAAATGAGTTCCAGATTTGCCTCGTAATTTGCAAACGTTGGGTAATTAACAAATTAAGTTTAATGTTGCAAGGGAAAGCACAGAAGAAGGACAAAAGTGCAACATAATTAGAATCACATTAGAGTAAGAAGACTGAAGACCTGATTCTGCATTTATTGAAGGCAATAGCAAAACTCCATTATTTTTGACTCAGGAAGGATTGGCTCCGTTAAAAACTGACATGTTTCCAAAATACCTAAACAATGGCAGCAAAAAGAAACAGATTGCTCAGATGCTGCAAACAGAACACAGCTAATAGTACTACAAGGAAACTCAATCATATTTATTAGTGTGAGATACAACGTACCATAAACTGCACAAAATCTTCAAGGACCTCTAAATTGGAATATTTCCGAAGTGAGGAAAATCTACTTTCTCCTATACACTAAGTAACAACCGAATTGTAATAGAAATATCCTGGGGAAATTCCAAAGAAATGTTTCCATGTGAGATTTAACTGACGAAGTCTCAGACAGTGTTCCTTATACTCAGTAAGAAGAACTAATATTTTTAGAGTATGATCTGATTTCACTACCAGGTAGCTGTTCGTAATAAATCAGTTGAATTGTGTCTTAGAAAAGCTGCCTTCTTTTCACTAACCAAAGAGGTAATCTAGGTAAGAAGGTAAAGTTACGTGATATTAATCTGACACAATGTGTAAACGGGGAGGGAAAAGTAAAATACATCACCTGGTTTGGAGCAGGAGTACTAGCTTTTCATTGGGTTGGCTAACCTCTACTGAAGATCCTTGAGTGGGAACAGGAGATTCAAATTAATGTAAGCCTCTGTCATGACGTGTATCATAGCTAACATGGAGTGAGTCTTCTACGCCACGATATTCACCTCTGCCCTCACGTCTCTCACTCCTCTGCTCTTTGTACAGAAGAACACTCCTTCCCACAATTTAACCTACAACAATGCCAGACTTAGACCAGCCATTTGCATCATAACAGGAAACACATCACCGAGTTCCCCTTATGGGCAAATTGTGCCTGACCAACCTGTCTGCCTTCTATGACAAAAGAACTGGCTGTGTGCATGAGAGGAGAACGGTGGACGTGGCATGCTTTGACTTCAGCAAGGCATCTGCCACAGTCTCTGATTGGATTCTTATAGCCAAATTTGTGAGCGATCGACTGGATAAGTGGACAATAAAGTGAGAGAAAAATTGGCTGGACTGTTGGTCTTAAAGAGTGGTGATCAGCAGTAAAAAAGCCAACTGGCAATATTACTGGGGCAAACACTGTTCAATGACTTTATTAACATCCTGGAGGATGGGAGAGAGAACATTCTCAGCATATTTGCAGATGACACAAAATTGGGAGGAACAGATGATGCGCTTGAGGGCAGGGCTGCTATATAGAGGGACCCGGACAGGTGTGAGGAATAGGATGACAGCAACATCATGAAGTTCAGCTAAGTGTAAAATCCTGCATCTGGGATGGAATAACCCCACGCAATAGCATAAGCTGGGGGCCAGCTAGATAGAAAGCAGCTTGACAGAAAAGTATCTGAAGGTTCTGGTGGACAAACCGAGCATCAATCAGCATCGTCCCCTTGCAGCCAAGACAAACAACTGCAACCTGGGATGCATTAGCGGAACTGCATAGTCAGCAGGTCCAGGAAAGCCACCCTTCACTGGTTGGCACTAGTGAGACTACATCTCGAGTACTGCGTCCTTCTTTGGGGCTTCCCAGAACAAAACAGACACTAGTATACAGGGTGGATGCAGCAAAAGCCATCAAGCTGGAGAGGGACATGGAGTACATGGCATGCAAGGAGAGGATGTAGGAGGGGTCAGGGGAGACCTCATTGCTCTCTTTACATGCCTTGTGTGAGGGCACAAAGAAGATGGAGCCAGTCTTCCTGGAGGTCCCTGGGGACTGGTCTGCAGGGAGAATGGGAAATTCTGAATGGATGTGGGCAGGTTTTATCATGTGTGCTGATTTTGGCTGGGATAGATTTAATTTTCTTCACAGTAGCTAGTATGGGGCTATGATTTAGATCTGGGCTGGGAACAGTGTTGATAATTCAGGGATCTTTTTGTTACTGCTGAGCAGCGCTTACACAGAGCCAAGGCCTCTTCTGCTTCTCATACCCCCCCACCAGTGAGTAGGCTGGTGTTACACAAGAAGTTGGGAAGGGACACAGCTGGAACAGCTGACACCAACAGACAAAAGGGATATTCCATACCATATGACATCATACTCAGCATATAAATCTTGGGAAAGAAAGAGGAAAGGGGAGCACGTTCAGAGTGATGGCATTTGTCTTCCCAAGTCACCATTACACATGGTGGAGCCCTGCTTTCCTGGAGATGGTTGAACACTTGCCTGCTGATGGGAAGTGATGAATGAATTCCTTGTTTTGCTTTGTTTGCTTGTGTGGGTTTTGCTTTTCTCAACCCACTAGTTTTCTCACTTTTATTCTTCCGATTCTCCCCCATTCCCCCAGGATGAAGTGAGCAAGCAGCTGTGTGGTGATTAGTTTCTGGCTGAGGTTAAACCTCAACACCTTGAGAGCAGGCAAACACTGGAAGACATTACCCAGCGGGACTGTGGGGTCTCCACAGGGACATCAAGACATTCAAAATGCAACTGGACATATCTGTGAGCAATTCTCTGTAACTGGACCTCCCCTGAGCAGGGATCAGACAGAGGACCTCCAGCGGTCCCTTCCAGGCAACACAGTTAGACATCTTACGGGTATAGCTTGCTTTGATGAAGTACCCTCTGGCTTCTGAGAGCAGAGAAAGCCATAAAGGCTTTTCCATTTACTGTATCTATAGAATTAATACTGCAAGAAAAAAATCCTAGTCAGGTCTGTCCCTGAGTTAAGGTGAAATATTTACGCAGACAGTCAAAAAACCCTTAAAGTGGGGAAAAAAAAATGTATATATGCTGGCTCTCAGCAATGTAGACAAATTCATATTTATTTCAGATAAGAGCACTTCAAAGAAATCGGTTAAAGAGGCATAAATGGGACCAAAGGAAAATAAACTTGACCAAGACTTAAGGAACCAATGCAGTATGGTAGCCAAAGGGAAATCGATGTTTGGAAATACAGCTATGGAGAAAAAGACAGAATTATTTAAAGCAGCAGATAGATACATAGCAAGGGCTATTCGTGAGGGCAGCAATGTATAAGAAAGGATTACTTCCTGTGTGATTTTGTTTTAAACTAGCTGTCTATTTCAAATTAGCTAAGAGATTTCATTTATAAGTACAGTAAGGTAACATTGTTTAAAAAAAAAAACTTTTAAAATCTTGTTTTGCAGGCTACCACTGAAGGTCACACTTGTTGCTGTTTAGTCTATCCTACAAAACTCTTTAGTTTCAATCATCTATCCAGCTTCCTGTCAGAGGACAGGAACCTAACATAAAGAAATTAAACTGTGAAGACAATCTCCTTAACGCAGTTCAGAAAGAAATGCATGTTTGTGTATTAGGGACAAACTTCAAGAGCATCTGTTTCTCTCAGTGAAATCTCTTTAGTACAGGTATAAAAGGGGCAGTAGGTATTTGAATATGAACATGATCTGCTTTTCTAAAAGCAACTACATGGGTAGCGACAGATCTCAATAATTTAAAAAAATGAAAACTGTTTTTTTGGTGCTATTAAGTAGTCAAAAGAACCTGAAGATAGTAAGGATTGTAAAAGCACTTTCATAATTCAATCTTTCACACAATGGAACAGCTACAGTTTCAAGATTAACATAGTTTTGTATGAGTCAGTACAAAGCTATACTTTCTTAAAACCAGACTTTTATTCTTCATTAAAATTGTAATCTTGAAGTACCTGCTAACTACTAGTGTAATTCACTGTGTTTTTAATTTTTTTCACTCACAATTTACTTAATATGCTACAAATAAAAAATGCATATACCGTAACATAATGAGCATCAGAAATTATTATTAATTTTTTCTTTCCCATTCCCTGCTGTTGTTGGTAAACCTCAGTGGGCAGCTAAGCACCACACAGAGGTTTGCTCGCTTTCTCCCCAGAGGGATAGAGGAAGAGGAAAGGAAGAATGAAAACAAGAAAACTTGGGTGTCTACATTAAAAAACAAAATCATAAGTGAAGCATAAGTGGAAGAAGAGAGATGAAAACAGAACAAAAGCGATGCAAAGGCAATCATTCACCACCTTCCAAGGGCAGACAGATGTTCATCAAGTTGCCAAGTAAAAGATGGCTAACCTTCCTAAAACCTCCTCTTTTAATGCTAAGTGCGATGTTATATGGTATGAAGCATGTCTGGTTAGCACAGGTCATCTGCACAGTAGTGTCAACGCCCAACCTACTGTGCAACCTCCTGTCATTACACTAAGGAGTCACAGTGAGAAAGAGAGAAGGCCGTGACGCTCCCAAAGCTAGGACATAAGTGTTGTCAGTATTGTTTTGGTACTAAATCTAAAACACAGCACCATACAGGCTGCTATAAAGAAAATTAACTCTATCCTTGCCAAGTGCACCTTCTTTCCTTATTCTTTCCCTTCTCTCTTTAATGAATGGTAACTCCAGCATGCTGTGGTTTGTAACTTCTTGTTCTTAGTGTTACGTATACCATTATCTTTCAAATCTGCATGCTAATACTGAACATAATTTCTCTTTTTCAGACCTCCTGAAGGTTGTTCCTTTATGTTTTTAATATAAGCTCACAGGAACACACATTACTACACCCAGCAGACAAGATCAGTGCAAAAGCACTTGTGCATAGTTTATCACCATAGTCTTTTCTAAAACTGCTAGCTTACAAAACTAAAGAGCATTGCTTTTGCAAAAGAACAGAATAAACTATGCATTAGTTCATGAAGAACTAGCCTTCAATCCTCCCAAAAATTCAACAAATAAGTTTTTATTTTATTTGAAAGGTACTCAATGAATGAAAATGTTGTATTTGTAATTGTTTCTGCAAAAAATTCCAGTCCTCATGTAAATGTCTTCCAGTTATGTCATTCTGATCAAGTACCTGAGAGTCACATGCTGATTTTTCTACTCCTTTCATGCAGCTAAGACAGATATATCAGAATAAAATATAAATGGTTTCTTTAAACCAGGTATTACAAGCTAATAAACATCTCACACTGTCATCACAAACCCAGATTGCTTTAGGCTATATAGTAGTTTATCCTTGCAACATCGTTGTTACTAATGAAGCATTACATTTCATATTTCAAAGATGGAAAATTTAGATAAAGATAGACCAAACAAATAGTTAATGTATAAAGTCCAGTGGAAATAGGACGTACCTGAAGAAGGAAGAGCATAGCAATCTGATTAACATCCAGGTAGCAACATGTTTTGCCAGAGAAGATTATAGGTGCCTCAAGTTCTGCTACTGTTCAGACCCAGGGGCTACCCCACAGGCGACTTTACTTAATCTGAGCATTTCAGTATGTTTCACACCTGAAAGTCATTTGAAAGTCACAAATCAGGCCTGCACCTGAGACCCCTAAGTGACCTTATCTGATGGGCGTGTCTGATACATGGGCACCACTGAGTTCACTGCAGTTTCTGGCTAATGTTTCTTTGTCTTGGGCCTCTTTTTTTTTTTTTTTTTAATAAGGAAAATATCAGGCAGGGGTGAGAGGCACAGAAACCTTATTTGAAGGAGGGAGGGAGGGGTGGGGAAAGGAAAAATCAAGATATAACTAAATAACTTTGGCTTAATGATCTACCACTCATCAGTCAAATTTGATACTTGTGAGCTATTAGGATATCATAAACAAGAAGTAAGCTTGTTTATACCACCGTTGCTGTGACTTTTTGTGTGAGAAAAACAAAAGTGAGATACATCTCCCTAGCTTTATCCACCTCAAAGCTGTGTATCCGCTATTCCCTACTGCCTCAGACTCTCTCTACGTACAGTGGGGTATTTCTAGAGGACAATTCTTACATTTTGAGATAGCCATTAAAAAAAAATATATATAATTTTCTTCTAATTCTAATCTCCGGAGCGGAGAAGACATTTTTAACGTGGTAAGAAGAACTTAATTCATTACTTACTTGAAGTGTCACAAAATGAGAAAGGTACACTGCTTTTACTTTACCAGAGTAAAAATACCAGCACTGAAGGAATGCTATACCATCAGTAAAAGGCCATTCTTAGGAACAGTACTTTAAACAGACTGCAAAATATTTATTTTCTCACCTCTTCCCTCACTCCTCAGAAGACAAAACTCATTCTGTAAATACAGATTATGTCATGCTATTTGTAAGTGTTCTCTTTTAAGACTTGTCATTAGCATCTAGAAGACTCCTATGTCCAGAGATTAAGCTAAGTTAAAAAAGGTTATACTGAATTACAAAAAAATTGGCCCAGAAGGGAAAAGATTTGAGAAATAATTAAAAGTGAATCTGCCCGCCCCCGATGCTGAGCATATGATGAACTTAAAATATTCATGTAAAACTCAAAAATATTTGCAGCTAGTAATACTCAATCATTCTATAAGATATGCTTGATAGGTTAGCAAGTTTGAAGTATATTTTCTGTAGAATTACTGTGCATAAATAATGTTAAAACTAATTGGCATTAAAAGTAATTTAGGTAGTTAATTATTTCTTTAAAAGAAGTAATTTACTGAAAGCATTTGGTTTTATTCTTTCAATGGTTTGTTGATTTTTTTTTTGAAGTTTCAAAGAAAGCCTTATTTCCACACTGATCCCATGAAATCTTAATGCAAGGGATAGGAAAGCAAATCAAGGAAACAGCAGGGAATTATTTTTCATTCCCCTGTCATTTTGTCAACTCTGATAAGCATGTGAACTCGTTCTAAAAGCAGTTCCAAATCCATGAGGTGTGAGTTCATTGACAGGAAATCAGTAAGTTCAAAAGATAATGCACATGTGATTTTTTTTGGTGTCTATCATCCTTTCAGACATGACATGGTCTTTTAGCTCTATACAGTGCGAGAGTCTGAGCACTGACACCGCAAGACCGGCTCGTGGCATTCTCATTCCAAGAGACTCTAAGCATGTGTTTCCAGCTGCTATCAGAAATGCATACAGCAGCAGTGCACTTGGCCCTTTCCAGTACACTTAGTATTTAGAAAGCAGCACCTTTCTGTTTCACACATAAAAATTCCAAAATGCATGAAATATGAATCATCTTTTGTTCCAAATTTGATCAACTCCAATCACACTGTACCTATATTCACACAATCACATCAAAAGGAAAGTCTGCGTCGAACCTACTCGTAATTACAGTACAGGGGGTATCTGCAATGGACAGTCATTTTTACCTCCCCATTGGTCTATGTTTGCAGTATGTAACACCATAACTTCAATTATAATAGCTCTGCCTCTTTGTGACCTGGTTCCCTGAGGCTTAGCAGTCACAGGAGGTTAATCTGAGTTTTTATTTACTCCAAGTTCCAGTGTCTTTACTTTCATGCAAGTTTCCTAGGGGCTGTGCACTGGAGTGGATACATGCACAACCTCTCATCCTCTTTAGTTCAAGCATAAACTCTGACCAAAATAAAAGCCTAGCTTTTACAAAACCCAGTTACTACAGGAAAATGATGGGAGAGTCACAATGTCATTAAAAGTAAACAGAATATAGGGGTGGGGGTAGAGGAACAAACAAACAAACAAACCAACACAAAATAATACTTTTGTGACTTGGAAACAGACATAATTGGCCAGCTGTGAGTCTCTAGGATTCTGAGACCAAACCTACAGCTTTTCTTCCAAATATCCACAGAAAGGAAGCAAATTCAAAAACCTACCACTTGTTTGGGATGTGGGAGGTGGGGGAAATCTCACTCCCCATTAACATTACGGTAATCTCACTGAGGAATGAAATAGCTCCTGTACCTTGAGAAAACGCCTCTGGGTAAAAAAGCCTTTAGCTATTTCACTCAAAGCTTATTAAAAAAATAAAACTATAAGCCATTACACATACAAGTATTCCCAGCACTTGTAACAAATGCATAATAGCCTTTTTCCCTGCAAATACAATGAAAGAATAAAAGATCCTATTAACAGCATGAGACTAAACTTGAATACACAGTAGGTACATATATATTTAAAAGAGGTATTTACCTTAAATGACATATCAAGTCTCAGAAGCCCACTTAAATGACCATATGGCTATAACTGGCTGGAGACATGTTTACTTTACATAAAGTATAATCCAGATAGATTATCTGAAGGCATGATTTAGCTGACAGTAAAAGCAGTAGCACATAAAGTCGTCTATCCAGTATCTTATTATTTCACAGTATCATAGCATAGAATGGTTTGGGTTGGAAGGGACCTTAAAGACCATCTAGTTCCAACCCCCCTGCCATGGGCAGGGACACCTTCCACTAGACCAGGTTGCTCAAAGCCACATCCAGCCTGGCCTTGAACACTTCCAGGGATGGGACATCCACAGCTTCTCTGGGCAACCTGTTCCAGTGCTTCAGCACCCTCTCCAGGAAGAACTTCTTCCTGATATCTGATCTAAACCTCCCTGATTTCAATTTAAACCTGTTTCCCCTTGTCCTGTCACTACAGGCCCTTGGAAAACGTCCCCCCCAGCTTCCTTGTAGGCCCCTTTAGGTACTGGAAGGTGCTATATTTGATCCCTTTTACTGTATCCAGGGGTGATTCTTTAATTATTGACTATGGTAAATGGAAAAGATAAATTTAAATATAACTAGTAATCTTCTATAAATTGGCAAGCATTTTTGAGACAACAATTACAATGAAGAAAGCTACTTTTTGGTGTCACTCAAGCTGATGTGTATTTTTTTTCCTCATGTGGTGGTCGTCCGCTCATCTTCCTACACCTCTACTTTTAAGCCTTTCTTATTACTCCATTGACTCTTTGTTTCTCTTCAGTTCTATACAAAATGTAATTTTATGCTCCATATACTTAGGTATTTTAATAATCTTCTGCAAAGCCAAGTAAATTATTAGTAGTTAGACAAATGCATACACTATGCATTGTATCTGTTTCTCCTGCAAGTCCTCTAAACAAATTTTAGACAATCCTTTTCCTCAGTAACAGTGAAGTAAGCTAGTCCAATTAGTGTCACTGGGTATCAGCACAATATTAATTTCCATTACCCACTCTTGCATGAGATGATATGGTGATGATACAAAACGGTGTTACAGAAAAATGTGTTGTCTAGCTGAAAACCCTGTTAAATGTAATAGTACTGCTAGTGAGAAAAGGTTTATTGAATAACACTATGGTAATTGTTTGAATCAAGGGCAAGATAATTTTAATTAAAAAAAAAAAAAAGGATGATGTATTTTTCTATATCCTCCCCTCTCACAGTTCACTTGCATGGGCTTTGCTTAAAGAAAGATAAGTATCTGCTCCAAAATGAGACTCAGTAATATTAGAGATAGTCAAAGCAAATTCATTCTAATAGATGTGAAAATGAAGATACTTCCTTACCACTTATATGGCATCTTAATTACCACGTACACAGAGATTCATCACAAAGTTTACACTAAGAAACTTCCCTTTAAAAAATAATATTTTAAAATAAATGTGAACATATGAAAGCTATACTTTTCTAAGAGTTCTAAATTTTGTATGTAAGCACTGGGTTAACTTGAGTAGTAATTAAAGATGCAAGCAATTAGTGCTAGGAAAGGAAATTCAAAATGCATTAATGCAAGTCTTTCTAAATAATCATTTGTAAGAAAAAGAAGTTTTTTTTTTTAAAAAAAAAAGCTATTAAGTTATTCGGTCCCCTTTTTCCTTCCTTTCTGTTAATGAGTTTTCATATGCTGCTACAGTTGACTTAAAAATTAAGAATAACTACTAATGCATCTGGATTTATTCCTTTGGGATTCAGTGGCAGAGTGCTATAATTTAGTTGTTGAAATAATTTCCTCTTCCTTGTAACAGCAGCCTGTTTTTTAATTTCCTAGAAACAGACTGTTTTCTGATTGTTGGCTATTATGAATAACTTTAGTGTAAGGTCCTATTGTTTTGCAATGCAGTCCTTAGCAAAACTAAGTATACTAATAAGAACCAAGTATGGTAATAAGTCTTTTATGCAGGCCGTTCATATAAGTGTTCTCAAGGTAGCAGGTTCCTTGCTTCAAATACTCACCACAAATACTAGTAATGAAATAGATAAAAGCAAGATACATTTTTTCTTTATAATTCATCTTCTTCCATCTTTTACAGAGTCCTTTATTTAAAAAAAACACAACAATTTAGACCTAAGTATTTCAACAAGTTAAGGCCAAACTAAAACCAATATGTGTTAATTTTCCTCAAAATATATTATACTAGGTTAAGAGGTCCTGTAGGAGAACATTTATCTCATGCTATTATTAGTGAAGTCGTGGTTTATTCTGCTAAAATATTGGGAAATGAAAGCATGAATGCTACATGGGTCATCTGGCATACAAATCCTATGATCTGTAGTTCAAGACCATAAATTTATGTAAAAGGATCCTATTTTTTCCCCTATGATTAGCATCATAAGTAAATATACTATGCCTTAAGAGATCCTTAAGAGATACAACAGTTATTTTCCACAGAGAAAACAAATCAAAGCATTGTTTGTTAGAGAGAAGTAACTATCATATGCAAAATGCCAATAGAGAGTACGGGCATACCTGTGAACAGAGGAACAAAAAGATAATTTTTCTATATCTTTCAGTTTTACTGAACCAGCAAACACTTACTGAATGTCAGACTCCCATCCTCCCGCCCTAGTAATCTGCTGGCAGTGCCCTTGGAAGAACATGTAGGAGGATTACATTTTGTTTAGCTTCCCTGCTTAACCTTCACAGCATTGTTTACTGTGTTGTCAGGAAACACTAGTCAAAGGATATGTGCTGCTAGAAGGATAGTTAAATGCAGTGTTAAGCAACTTTTCCTCAACCTCTGTGTAATTGCAGGTGTGATTGAGTGGATAAAACACTATGTTTCTTAAGCATAAAATTAACAACAACAACAACAACAAAATATTGAGCAGAAATTAAAGATAATTAGCTGACAGGAAAAAGTGTCTTGTTTTGATGCAGATTTCTCCAAGTAGGCTCTGGACAAGTAGACATTTATTTGATGTCCATAAAAACAAACAACTGTCATTTAGCAAGCCTCCTGTCAATTAGATTTATTATTCCTTTGTATGATAGAATCTTTCCGAAGTTCTTTACTGAGATCAGGTATCCAAGACTTTTTTGCAAACTTGTGAGGAGACAAGCCTTTGGCTAACATCTTCATACACGGAAGAGTCAAAGAATGGAAAGATAGGTGGAAACCGAGATTAAATGAGTTGTTCTAAGTCTTATAATCGTCAGCGGCAGATTTATGAAGAGAATTCATAATTTTTTAGCCATAGTTCAGAGGTTTTAAATCGTGCAACAAGTGCTTTTCGCTGGATGAAATTGTTAATAAGTACAGTGGGCTTTATGGACCTTATTTCAGTAAGAAAAAGAGTTTTGCTTTAGTAAGGAATGCAGGATCAGGATGAAACATGACTGGTATGGAAAATTAAAGTGTTCACAAACTACATTCTCCTGTTGATAAAGAAGTTATAAACCCAATTTAAATAGCTAGGCATATGAAAAGAAATTGGTCATTCTGAAATTTCTGATTATCGTATAGACTGATGAAGCAATTGATTTACTGAAAAAAAACACAGACATGATTAAAAAAATCAAATGCCTTTGCAACACCTCCTCACACATGGGTTCACTCAAACATGGAGACCAATAATATCTTTTTCCTTCTACTTACAGAATATTGACAATTTTGATTTGCATTGGGTAATACTGTAAAAGAGTTCTGTTTAGTTGCACAGCTATGGAAGCGTGAAAATACTTTGATAGCAGTTCTTTGCCGTTGGTGAAATTCAGTGAAGGATTCAGAAGCTTTCATGTTTATAGCAAAAAATAAATTGTGCTCATCTGCCAGAGACACAGGAATCTGAAAATACACGTTTATGGCATTTACTCATTTTAAAATACAATGTTTGACATTGAATGACAACAGATGTGACAACAGAATACTCAGCACAAACTTTTTGAGCTTTTCCATTTGCTCTTAATTTAGTACAATTGTTAAGAGTATACATTTTCTAACAAATTTCCTATCAATTTCTGATGTTTGGCTTCTTAAAACTGTTCCATGTTTCTTAGTGGCACAGAGGAAGATGCAGGCATCCCAGAATATCTACCGTTTTCAGAGGAATGTTGTTTAAGAAATACTGAGGCTATGGACAGTCTTTTTTCCCCAGTCCTGGCAATAAGCAGACAGTACAGAATGAGCATTTCAGCTTTGACGTCTCCTAACCATTCCAATGAGACTTTAGAAAGAACTGATGTTGCAGGCACCTAATAAGGTTTTAGCTTGTTCTTGCAACATCACTAGCTCTCTTTGTAGAGATTACCACTTGGAAACTGAAACAGATTTAGTGACAACTCATTCAAAATGTTATCCATGGCATTCCTTAGCACCAGCAAGATAATTAAGCTATAATATCACAGAAAGAGACATCATTACTTACTACACTGCTTTCATGACTCTGAAGGAGAGATGTAAGCATAAAAATAAGATTATACATTTTAGATAGGCTCTGATTTCTTTCTTTATAAATTGCAATAGGAAACATGCTCTTAATTTCTGTGTTTTGGCTACCATTTTACCTTGTTTCTTTCCACCCTCCCACTGAACAGGAGGTAAGAATAAGTGAGTAAGCTCCTCTTTGAATGGAAAAGCCAGTTGAACACAACAAAATTGCATCAACAGAAAAATATGGCATAATTTTGATTCACCCTGGTACATCCGTCTGCAATGAGTAAACTGTGACCAGCCAAAATATGACTCCACTTTTCACAGCAGATGAATAACCAGTGTGTCCTCCCCATAACAGTGACTTGTCTGGTACGTACTAGGCCTGCATTTCTTAGATCACCTTAATGAAGAACTCACCTAGTATATACTCCCTTATGTAAATCATTCTTGGTTCAGTATATTAATCAATAAAGGAAATCTCCAAACTACCAACAAAGTCTGAATAGTCTGGGTTTCAGACGATGGCTTGGAACATCTACTGTCAAAATCACAGTATTTTATTTAGACCAAAGCAGTAACAGAATGCGAAACTAAGGCAATATTCTTCTATTCCGGTCACTAATAAGAAGTAAGGAGTAGAAGGAGACCATCCTGATCTTGACACTTCTGCTGGACAGCTTTTTCTGCTTAGTATTGACAATGCTGCCAGCACAAATTTAGGGTCCTGCTACGTCCTGGGTAGAAGTAAATCAGTCTCCTTTAAGTGCCTGCCAATGTGTATGGGCTGACCTAGAGCAATAGATTCCATCCAGCTGAGCAACACAATAATGCACATGCTCAAAGGGCTCTGCTCCAGGGAAGGTTGTGTGTCATGCCACTAAGTACAGCTGTCGGCAAGTGTGTAAGAGCAGCGAGGAATGGATGAAAAGGCAAATACAGTAATTAAAGGTATTCTGTATGACTTGAAGACAAAATACATAGCTTTTCGTGGTACCTCCATAGCCATTCATGCTGATACATTCTGACATGGTCAAAAGCTCTGTATTTTTAAAATGGCAAGAAAAATCTAGGGTGTCTTTGCTCAGCCATTGTTGTTCTGTCAGCTACTCACAGTACGAAATTCAGGAATTAGCTCAATGAAACTATAGAACAGACTACTATTCACAGTAATAGAATTCCTACATGGATGCAAAGATGTGTATCTAATAATTTTGAATTAATTTACTGCGTCACTATCCAGCAGTTTCAGTAAAAGTTCATGTCTCTCTTTTTCATCATAATATTATGATCTAGCATAAAATTCTTTCAGCTATTCAACTATTTAGTATTGCATCAATTAGTAAATGCCTTCCTGTTGCATTTAATTTTTAATTCAGTATCACACACCATGCCAAACTGTGGTATCTGCAGATATTAAAACTTTGCATAAACACGTGGAAGATTAAACAAAAAATAGTAAAGAAAGTATAAATGTGTATTTTCTATGTTCTGATTTTTTCATCACATAATGCAGCTACATCCTGAACGTGACTTTAAGTTGTTCTGACTCTTAGCTACAATATGCATGTTACAGTTTTGAAACAAGTCAATAAGTCTAACAAATAACGTCAGCATTAAATTATCTATTCTAGCATTCTTAAATCTAAATCACTTCACTTATATTTTTGTTGCTTTGTTTTTACTATGTATAAAATTTTCAATTTTTGGAGGTTTAGTGAAATACATACTGTGTACACTACAGAAAAATTTTCAAATAAGATGTTGTTAATGGAGATCCATGTCTCAAAAAGAGCAATACCCAAACTGGATTAAATAATGCGCAAGAAAAACCTAGGTTGTCTATGAGCCTGTATAAGGGAACTGAATGAAATATGGAGAAAGAGATAGGGAAAGTTTAGTTAGAGAAATTAATGGTAGGAGATAGTTATAGAGCTGCAGATTTTTCTAACTGCTAGGGACACGTGAAGGCCTTTACCTGTCTGAAGTGATTCTAACCCAAGGAAACTCTACAGAAACTAATCTATACCTTTCCAGAACAGACTGATTGGCAAGTGTACCAACTGGCAAGTGTATCACTACTTATTAAAGCAGTGATAATAAGAGATGATGGCAGGCAAAGTTAAGAAAACAAGTTTAGGAAAGAGAAAATTTCCATGCTGATAATTAAGCTGGGATTCAGAATGACTAATTCTCAGAGAACAGTTGTGATCTGAAGAGCTGCTGGTTAGAAAGGAAAGTCAGCATCACCTGCTTCTTCAACACTATTTTTCTCTGCACTCCAACCACAACATACCCTTCCTGGCAGCTCCTATTCTCATGTTGTCGTTATCCTCCCATTTAAGGCTTGTTCTGCTGTCAGTGTTACCAACCTCAATATTCTGTTTGCTTGAGCGGCAGCCCTCAAGGCATGCGGGAGCAACCATCAGATGCACTCTTCTTGCATTAGGATCTGCTTTATTAGTCAAGTTCAACCTGAAATAACACAGTACCTAGAGAGGTACAGCCAACGTTTTCACTCAATTACACTCACAGTTGAAGACAATTATTATTACAATCATTTAATAATAAGTAATTAATGCCAGGGCGCACATTTTTCCATAAGCCATAGTGCGATAAATACACACTATGCTTAGGTGAACATTTATTGTGGAAGCATGCAATAGTCCAAAATATGTGCATACTTAATGCAAATCTTCAGCTGGTGTAAACGAGAAAAGTTCCATCAGCTACGAAAGAACAATAAGCAAAATACAAAATAAATCTCAGGGAAGAGATGCTGATGCATTTTGGTGCTGAAGACAGGATTTTGAAAATGCCCTCTGTTGTCAAAACCTCGAAGCACCTACCTTACATCAACAACTCCACTTTGGACCCTTTAACACTGTTGATTCAGGCCTTCTTTCCAGTTGGGAATCATGGAAATGCATGCTCAAAGCCTGTCTAAGACAGCAGTGGCAACAGGAATTGTGTAGGGCGCCCCAGTGCTGAGGCCAAATCCATCAGAACACTGAATTGCAAATGTAACTCTGCCCATTGCCAGAGGTGTCCTGCAAAACATGCAGAAGCCTGGCCATTATGCACATCAACTCACCACCATAGGAAAACTTGCTTATTCTAATCTGAGAGCAGATCAAAGACCATGTTGTACACATGGCCTCTTGCATGGCTTCTCTAAATGGCAGATTTAGAGATATCTACCACATTCAGCAGAAGCAACAATTAAATTAAATCGACAAATAATATTAACAAAACTTTTTTTTTGTGAACTGCAGAGGAAAGACATTAAAAAAGGGGTGAGGCCTGCTATAAATGCTCCTGTTGTGTGACTAGGACTGAAGAAACTATGAGAGGCACAAAAGGGAGAGAAGAATGTCACCATAGTCATGCCGGGGAAGATGAAATTCTGGTTTCAAATGGCTGTCTGTCTTCACAGGATAAATGGCTTGACAGAATCTGCTGGTCTGTCCAGGATGTTTATTTTAACATTCCTGTCACAGACTCCAGTAGTGTTTATGTTTATTACATAAAAATCATTGCCTTCAGAAACCAAGTCCTGGGAGCTGGGACTGGAATGACATATTTTTTGGTTTTGCTATCTTTCTAGTTCTTCTGCGTTTCTATCTGCACAATGATCCATTTTCAGGAGAAAAAGAGAAAAATACTGTATCCATATAACCCAACTTTGTGGAGAAGTCTTCAGACTATTAAGTTTATGAAATAAGATCCTACCTCATCATTTTTTTTTCTTCCATTCCAACAAAAATCTAAATAGATCAGACAAGTACAGCAGAGAAAGAGGAAAAGAGATTGAGAAAGTCTTTACTCAGACTATATCTACAGCCTAGGACGTGATGCAATCTTGCAGGAAACATGCATTCGAGTTTCATTAAACGCTTAAAGAATCTAAAGACAAGTTTCTGATATAGTGAATGGTACTTTAATCAGTGTACTGTTATAAAAAATGTGCAGTACCTTGTTATTCTGTATTTTGTGCGAAGAGATCGAATTGAATCCCTGTTTCCAGGACACGTTCACCTATGAATCCAGTGAGATGGACAATATTCTTTAAAAGGTGAGGTTTAAGTACACTCCCCTCAGTACTCAATGCAACCCCAAGCTAAATAGGAGTCTGAATACACTGGGTTTGTTGCTCCTCTCTTTTCCTTCCCCAAGTAAATCTGTGTGCTTAAGCTACTCCATAGAAAATGTTATGTGCACAATAAGCTACTACATAAATTAAAAAAAAAAAAGTATGTCTAAAGTTCTTGTGTCACATTCTTTAAAAACTACTCCTTCTGGTGCATAGGTAATGCACCAAATTTGCAAAGAATACCTAGATAGTCGGGGAACAAGGAGTCTTTCAGTGAACCACTGTCTCCTTATTGAGTTAGTCTTACAGCTATTAATATTTTCCACAGCGTATTTCGGTGTTTCGGTGTGGTGCTAAAATGCTGTATACTTATGATGTGCACTAAAGCTGGTGAAAATAACTAAATGTTAAAAAAGAAGTACCAGCTTGATGTTCATAATGTAATGAAGGCACTCAAACTTTCTTTGATTAAATAGAAAGGCTATCAAACCTAGAAAATGGGATAGTTCAGAAGAAAATTAAGGATTTTTCTCTCCTTCCCTTGGTAATTATTATTCATTCTGAGCAGATACAAGAAATAAGAAAAATGAAACAGAAAAGTAAGTCTTCCTGCCTTCTGACTATATGTAGATTAAAAGCATTCTGTAAACAAAGCCCACTAATATATAACTGGGAGACAGAACTCACTGCAGCCATTTTACAGCTGCACAGCGGTAAGTTGTACTTTAGCAATTATCAAGCTTATACTCATTAGAAAAATCAGAAGTTATCATTAATTACAAAACACTTAATTGTCCACTGTTCACTGAGGTTCACTTCAATGAACAAAATCTATGAGATTACTTTTAGAAGCAAAGTCCCTAAAAAAGTTGTATGTGAAAGACCACAGAAGTGAAAATCTGAGGTAGGCCTTCCAGGCTTTGTAAGGAGGAACGACCTTACACCATGTTTAGATGAAACCCAATAAAATTAATTGATTTTTGTGGTATCCATTTTTTGTGAGTAAAATTGGTTATTACTTCAACACATTTTCCTACTGTATGTCGCCAGAAAAATAATATGAAAGAAATCATACATGATAAGATGAATTGTCCATATTTTCCATGTTACTTAATGTGAATTAACCACCAACATGGGTAAATGTGGGCAAAAAAAAAAGCTTTGTGTAAAACATACTATGGAAGAAAAGAAATAAGCACTACAAATGTATAATCACATGGACCCCCAGAAGAACTCCAAAACTTCTTGATTCTGTGTAATTATAGTCCTGGTAATACTTAGGCAGGATCTAATCTACTCGGACCACTGTAGTGGCCCAAGGTAAGGTTTTAGCAGTTTGTTTCAGTCATTGGATACAGATCAGTACAGACCAGGGAAACTCTGAAGGACATGTTCAGTTTTTCATATTGTCTGAGGAAAATTTGAACACAGCAGATGTATTTTGTGACAGAAAACATGAACAGGCATTCTGCAGTTTCAATACATGTTAGCTCACTGATAGAAAGAACACTGCGCTGCTGAGAAGTTGCAAGGGGATTGTTTTGGGAAACATTCTGTTCAACAGCAATGTCAGAATAAATTCCCTAAGACAGTTAAGGGGGGACAATGTGGAGGCTTTGCTGCCTGATTTTTCTATTATTTGTAAAATTGACAGATTCTGAAATAACATCTAACTGTATAGAAAGACATGGAAGACTGGTTACGAGGTGAACAGAGCCATTCTCCAGGGCTCACTTTGCTAATACCCGAATTCCGTGAAATTGTAAGAGGGGCAATGTTCTATCTCTGACGCATTAATAAGATGTGAATAAACACCTTGATATCTATCCTTTTTAATCTGATAAAAAGTACAAATTTACTGACACTGTATTAATGTTGATGGTGCTCCAGGCCCTCTCTTTCATGTTTCCATTCCATTCCGAAGGATTTCTTTTTTTCTTTTTAGACTTTATTATCAAAACAGTTTATTTGTTCTTTGCTCTTGGGCAGAAGGACTCTCAACAATAAGGGCATATCAGAATTAGAAATAAGACACGATATTTTAATGACAGTTTTTCAAAAAGTGAGGGTGTTAACCAAAACCAGACTTTTGTCGATAATTGTAATTCATTACTGAATTTTTAACAAAATTAAAATTCAACATTTTTCTTAAAAGATGGACAAGCCCTGGCAACTCATCTTAAGAATCAGGTCAGCTCAAGGAACTCCCACAAGTGTTATTATGAATGAAGAGAGATGAAATAGAGATTTTTTTTGCCCTGACTTAAAATCTCAGTGCTGATTCCCAAATCAGCCCGGTCATAACTTCCCACGTTCTTTCTTTGCCAACCCATTTTCATAAGATTTTCTCAGGCATTTGGCAAAACACAGAACAACACTAAACTAACTGAATGCACACACATCTGAAATAACCAGTTCTGCTGGTGCAGAAGTTGGCATTTGTACTGGCTTAGCAATAGTTGGATTATTCATCGGACTGAAGTCAATTCTTTGATGCTTCCTTTTTCTCTCATCTTGAAATGGAGCTGTCTTAGTTAACTTCCTTGTGGCTAAGTCTGTCTTTCTTATGAAACATCCAGAAGAGTTGTGACATTTCTTGGCAGCCTGAGCCGTAGTGTCAAGCGCCGAATGAGCAAGCGTTCAGTGCTTAGCCATGCATAGCCACGGCCCCATGCACAGCCGTGGCCTCAGGATTGTTGCACGCTGGCTAGGCACTGAGGAGAAACTTGCATTGCTGCTTCCCTTTTCAAACTACATTTCCAAATCTGCCCATCCACGGTCACTTCACATAGGGATGAAGGCTTGGTTTAGCCAAGCTCAACTTCAGATAATTACTGAAAACACAGTAGGTTCCTATAGACCACTATGAAATGACACAGACTCCTTCCAGAGTATAAATGAATCATCCTGTGAAAATGCCTATTTCTTCGTGGGAAAAAATCTAGATAATTTTGCCCTCATTTCAGTGTTTCAAGTAGCAGCCTTAAATCCAGGCATCAATCTACACTAGAAGTACGCTGGGGCTCCTGTTAGGGATGCATGGGAGTAAGGCAAGATGCCAAAAAAGGCCGTTCATACTTTGTTACTAGGACCAAGGTAGACCTAAACTACAGAGGAGAGGGAGAGATAGGATTGAATCATATGGGGAAGTATTTTAGGGAAGTAAGTACTGTAAATATTTAAAAAGTAACAGTTTTCAGTAAACAAATGAATTTTTTAACTGAAAGGCATTTTTCTGTTTGCAAGTTTTCACTGCTTTTTTTTTTTTTACTCTGCAAACATAACAGGATTTCTGTCTTTTTAAAACACTAAGGAAACAGACCGTCTAGGTGTTACAGTGGAAGAAAGCAACAGAAGAAAGACACAGAAAATCGTGAATGACGACATAAGCTCCGAGACCCAGCACGCTACTCGATGTTAACTGACACTACTGTAATAAGTCAAACTCAGTGTCCTTTGCACAAAAGTGGAGATAATTCATTTTTTTAGTAAGAAGTCGTCTCAAAAAAAAAAGTATTTTTATTTTTTCCTGTTTCTAACTTAAAAAAAACCAGCCATAATATGAGAATAAAGTAACTCAACACTCTCACATCCCCTCTATTTATTCAGATTTGTTGCTAAGGGTCAAACTCTGTCCTCTGATGTGCATCTCACAAAAGATTTAGTGTCCAGAGACTTGAAAGAGCACAGTCTCTTGAGTCATTAATTTTGCTCTAACCCTAACTTACTTCCCAAAGGAATTGCTGCCTTCTGATAGATTGTAGAGAGATTTCTGTCTCCAGATGGCACACAGATGCAGTTAACCTTAAATCAGTGACAATATTAAAGCAAAAGATACAATGAAACACTTCAGTTTCTTTTCCTGCACAGAGAAAGTTTGACAATGGTGTGTGTTTCTCAGCTTCCCTTCTATGAAGAAAAATATTTAATCGCAGAAGTCAGGAAGGATACACAGATTGTAAATGACAGGTGCGCTTCAGCACTGGTCTATACACCTGTCTCCCAATCATTCCTCTTGGGGAACATGCAGGAGAACAACAGTTTCTTTCTACCTAGAAAGCCAGCTCTACTTATGAAGGAGTAGGAGCAAATAACTCAGAATTAATCCCAGAATAAAGTCAGGACATGACTGGAGCATGTAACCTAACCCATGAAATGGGATTAACTCTTGCACTGCAACTCTGCTTTGAAAAATCCAAAGAGAGGCGGTTCTTCCCTTACTGAGAGAGTTGAAATAGCTGTGTCCATGTTTCTGGTAAGTCTAGAAATTTCCTTGGGCAAACTTGCATGCAGTTTAAACCAAAGAAAAACATGGACTCAAATCTTTCCATGCCACAGGTGTTATCTGCTGAAAAATCAATAACACTGGCTCAAGAAGACTTGATAAGTAAATTCATTAATACTTCTGAGATTCATAAGCAGGAGGACAAAAATCCACAAAACTTAGTATTTCAGGCCAGAATAACTCCAAATTAATTCTCCATTTTTCTGTGATGGGTAGAAAATACATAACTGTAGGGTAAAAGAAAGTGAGCCGCTATTAAACTGCACAGTTTCTTGCCACCACACATATGTTTATATATTGCAAATCTTTAATGTATTAAATTTTTTTTTAATGTAAATAGATTTCCTGAATTCCTCCCAGACACACTGAATTTCTGATAAACAGACTGTCAAAATATTCCACTGAGCTTTCTCTATTTGATTTTTAGGTAGCTGTGAAAGCACTTATTTTTCAAGATTAGTTCTGCTACAACCTGAAGGGACTGGGCTCTCCATCTTTCAATTTTCTATATTTTATAGCATTGTTAGCATCATTCCAATTATGTTTGCTTTGATCTTGATGCAAGAGCCAGAATTCTGAAAAGTAGTAAGGACGTCTTACTTCATGTATATCAATGAATAATTCACTACGAAGTCACTCACAGCTCATTTATCAGTATACCTTACGTTTATTTGGGTTGAAGTGAACTTTTAAAATCGTCAAGCAGTAACTTTGGGAAAACAACAACAGTGGTTTATTTTCTTTAAATCAGAAAATAAATACAATATTTCAAATTTTAATTAAAAGTAATCACAGAAAATAAATAATTAATTAAATGTATACTTTACAATGTCCAGAAGTGAAGAGAAAGATAATGAGAATAGATTATCCTGAGTCCTAAAGCCACAGTTCCGTACCTTGGCAGATTCATGGACAATGACACTCTGTAAGAAGAATCTGCAACATCATTTATATTCCATTATGTTGCTTCCTACATTCTTTTATCAATATTCACTGAGTGCGAGCTATAGTAAAGACAAGATTTTCCCCGTGCACTATAGATTGAGAACACTGCCTAACCGATGAGAGAATGGAACTACAGCCTGCAAAATGGAGTGATAGACATTTCCTGAGTCCAGCGGTCTATCAAGACCATTTCTAGATGCTTTGTTTTTTACATCTAGAAATCTGCAGACATCTAAGTATGCTACAACCCAGAGTTACAGGGATTTGAAATAATTTTTTTATTTTCTCAGCTTCCTCACAATAATCCCATTTAGATGTGATCAGGACAGTCCAGAAAAGCATGGGTATAAGAAAAAAGTTTATCTTTTTTTCTTTTGTTTCTCAATCTTCCTCCTGACTAAACTGAAAAAAGCAAAACAAAACAAACCTTCCTTCCTACAGTTTTCCTGTGGATGCTTTAAGAGGTGATTGACGTTTTACTGGAAGAGCCTGGAAGTCCAGTTGCCTCACTGAAGATTTGGAAGGGCAGCAGAAGTATCATCTCTGGGTTTTTTTGGTGTACCTCCAAAGTGCTAGATTTAATCCTCAGATTATTTTAGCAGCCTGTGCTGAGAGAGGAATGACTTCAGCTCTCCATTACTCTGGGCTTTCAAATTGTTGAGCTAGAGTTAAGCTATTGTAACAGCTTTTTTCAATCTTTTCAAACGTGCACTTGAATTAAGAAGTGCAGTCAAGTTGGTAAATTTAAATTGCCTTGACTCTGAAAATGTCAGTTCAAGATGAAACAAAACTGTTTTGAAAAATAGTAATTTAATACAAATTGGCTATATTACGAAGTAAGCATATATTTGAGTATGCAAGCCCAATCTAATGCTACTCATTATACTCCCTGAGAACCTGTGAAAAATTAATATTCCATACCACTTTTCCCTAGGAAATAGTATCAAACATATTATCATATGAAAGGAGAGAAAATGTGTGGTAAACCCACACAATCTGATGACCAATTTTCTTGTGTTATTCCCACATAGCAACAGAAGCATAGTACATATGCCTCCACAGGTACCGTCGCTTTCAGTGTTTGTCAAACAACGAAGATTTATAAGGGCCCAAAACAACTTCCAAATTCCAAATTATGATGGATGCATAAAGCACTCAGGTACTTTTACAGAAATGTGTTTAAGTTGCTCTGCCTTTTCTGTACAGACACTGGAGCAAAAGAAACACTTTAAGGGCATTTCAGAATTGAAATGGGCGCAGTCACTGAGAAAGCTTGTCTTCCTTCACTGTCTGGTCTTGAGCGCTGATAAAATAAAATTAAATTAAAAAAAAACCAACTTCTGGATCTCAGTTCCTTTGGGACTCATTGAGGATATTCTCAAAAGACCAGCTTACCTGTGTGGTACTACGCACCTAGCACCTGAGTCACTGAGCGAACATCTGTTACAAGAACAGTGCAGCGTTCGGCCTGGTGCAAAAGAACTGCAGCACAGGCTGTTTCTTTAAAATGCTGCACTTTCTCCCATTTTGTGCTGGTTTTAGTCAGGAAAG
>NW_010265006.1:0-19724 GCF_000690775.1 Eurypyga helias | reverse complement strand
ACGTGCAGGCGGTGGGCGTCGGGGTCTTCCTGGCTATCTTCATCCTCTCGGCCATCGTGGGGAACATCCTCGTTATCCTCTCGGTGGCTTGCAACCGACACCTGCAGACGGTCACCAACTACTTCATCGTCAACCTGGCCATCGCCGACCTGCTCCTCAGCACCACCGTGCTGCCCTTCTCGGCCACCTTGGAGGTGCTGGGCTTCTGGGTGTTCGGGCGCATCTTCTGCAACATCTGGGCAGCGGTGGACGTGCTGTGCTGCTCTGCCTCCATCATGAGCCTGTGCATCATCTCCGTGGACAGGTACATCGGCGTCAAGTACTCCCTCAAGTATCCCACAATCATGACCGAGAGGAAGGCGGGGGTCATCCTCGTGGTCGTCTGGCTCTCCTCCATGGTCATCTCCATCGGGCCCCTGCTGGGATGGAAGGAGCCGCCACCGCCGGATGAGAGTATCTGTAGCATCACCGAGGAGCCGGGCTATGCCGTGTTCTCCTCCCTCTTCTCCTTCTACCTGCCCCTCATGGTCATCCTGGTGATGTACTTCAGGATCTACGTGGTGGCCAGGCGGACCACCCAGAGCTTGGAGGCAGGGGTCAAGAAGGAGAGGAATAAATCCATGGAGGTGGTACTGCGCATCCACTGCCGCAGCGTGCTGGAGGAGCCTCTCTCCAGCACCCGGAGCAAGGGGCACAACTTCAGGAGCTCCCTCTCCGTGAGGCTCCTCAAATTTTCCCGTGAGAAAAAAGCAGCCAAGACTCTTGCCATCGTCGTGGGTGTTTTCATCCTCTGCTGGTTCCCCTTCTTCTTCGTCCTGCCTTTTGGTAAGTGACCCCATCCCAGCCCCACTGCCCGTGGCTGAGCCCCTGGGAACATGCTCCTTGGGACAAACTTTCAGGACACAACTCATGCATGGAGGAGAGGGATCAGTAACTGATAAGTAAATAAACCAGCAGTGAATTAATTAAATTAATTAACACTTATTCAATATTTATTAATCAGTCATATAATCAATCAAAGTAAATAGCAAATGAATAAAGTAGCAGCATAATAATTGTTTTAATCAATTCATTCTGCATTCAGCAGTTTAATTAATAAAAGTTCAGGCTAAGGAGGAAGCAGCTCTGTTTCAAACAGGCTGCAATTATGGCACAGTGGTCTCCAAACAGCTTTGCCGTTCTGCTCCCAACCTCCATTCCTCACATTTTGGGGAGGGCAGCTGGATCTGCCTCCATGGGCCCAGGGCTCCCACCTCTGTTGTGAACTGGTGAAGATGTCAGAGACGAGTGAGGTTTGATCCCCCAAGGAGCATGTCAGATTCTGAAGCATAAGTTTCCCTGACTTCCTGAAATGCTGATGTTGTGCAAGGACCTGGAGCAGGATCGGGTCCTACGTACGAGGGTGATGGTCTTGGGTGGTTTCCCAGGATGGATCCACCTCCTCCAGGAGCTCTGCCCTCAGCTCCTGGCCCTGCCACGGTGCCCGTGTCACTGGGTGCTGGTTTGGGGTTGTCTGAAGGGTCGTGCTGTAAAGTTTTGGCAAGCTGTTTGCCTGGTGGAAAGGATGCAGCCCCCTGCCTGCAGAGGAGGCTGAGCGGGCACAGAGCCCACCGGGGATGTGTGATGGCCAAAGCAGCATCCCCTTCCAGCACCAGTGCTGCCCACAGCCAATGAAGTGCCAGTGCTCTTCATCGCCACCTCATCCAACAGGCACCCCACTCGGCAGACCTCATTAACCCTCTGGCACGGTGTAGTTAAGCTTTGGGGGGCGGGAAAGAGACTAAAATAACTTCTGAAAATTGACAACGGCCTTCGAGCAGAGCTCAGTAAAGCAGAGAAGTCTGTTGCTCCTGCTGAGTGGGACTCACGTATCCCACAGCCCGCTGGGGACTTGTGTCCAACTAACCCTGCAGCCAGGGAAACATTACAGCTAGTTCTGCACTTTTTTCTCATGATTTTTCAAATCCTCTTGCTTGAGGACACCTCTCAAGTCAGTGGAAACAGCATCGTGACCACAGGGCTGATTTTGACCTGCCGAGATCTCCCTCCAGCGTTGTGGCTGTCCCCCTGGGGACAGCTGGAGCCCAAGGCTGTTAGACACCTAATAGAGGCCACTCAATCCCCACCTACCTTCCAGTGGGATAATTCACCAGGACCGATGTTTCCTTGGGAGCTGAGGTGTCTCTAGGGTGGTGGATCAGGGTTGTGGGTGTCTGGTCTCCCCATGTCGCTGCACTACGTGTACCTCTCTGCTTCAGAGCGAGGATGGTATTTGGTGAGCTTACCTCAGCTCTCCATAGGAGTGAAATTACTGCTGTGAAGAGTTTTCACCCTGTGTGTGCATGAGAGTTCATGGTGTAACACAGGCAGGGAGCAGGAAGGCTGCAGTGAACTTCTATAAGTGCAAGATCCGAGATTAATTGTTCCATCTGACCGTGCCTCAGTTTCCCTCTCAGTGATCAGGTACATTGGGGTTTTTTGTAGCCTGCAAATTAATAGTTTGGGAATTGTGGAGCTTAGGGAGATGCTGGTACCTGAAGGATGAGCTTTCTGGGCAGCCCCAGACTGACACTTGTCCCTTGGCTGATCAGAAGGGCAGGAACCAGCTCCAAACTGCATTCACGCCTTTACACCCTTCAGCTAATGAAGCTGGGAATCAGGATCCTGTTCCTCTGAGTTATTCCCGGTACTTGGAAATAGAGAACAAACAATAAGCAAATGCTTTTCAATAGAGAAAAAAACCCTTTATCTTATCTGTCTTACCATTAAGCCCTTAAACCAGCTTCTCCACTGATGTGAATCACTACTCTTGCACTGAAGTCAGAGGAGATATGCTGATTTACACCAGCTAAAAATCCCAACTTCATTCTTTAATTACCTCCTGTGAACCCATTTTCTTCCTCCAAGCACGCAACTTGCCAAGTTCTTTATAAACATGGCTTTGATCTTACTTCCTGCTGTATTATACGTATAATATAAACACAGCAAATGTCCATTTATTTTATGACTACAAAATATGCTGCCTTTGATTTCACCCCCCTTTTATTAATTGCTATTTCCTATTCAAATCTGAGAATCATTCAATGCTATCTAGAAGGAGAACAGAAACTTCTGCGAGGTCTAACCTCTGATTTTACAGTTCAGGAGACAGATCTGAAACTCAGAGAAATCAGCAAAGTTAACTGTGAATCCACAAACAAACATTCTGGGGCCAATTATCCTTGAAAAGAAGATTATAAATGGTTAAGTAGAATGGCTCTTTTAGCTGCCTGTTAGGCAAACTTATTTGAAATAATTTGGGGCCAACTGAAAATTATATTGATACCTATTTTAAATGAAAATGAAACACGGGTGAGAAAAAAAATCACTTTCGATTGAAGTGAAACGTATTGTTTCAATTTAAGAACAGAGTGAATGGAATTTTATTAAAAAATGAGTACTCAGATACATTTCAAAGTGAACTGTCACATTAAAATGAATTGAATGTGATCTATTTCCTTCTGAAAACATCAAAATGTTTTGATTTTTTTCTATCTGACATGAATTTGCAAGAAGTTGTCATTGACTTACACTGTTGACTGACTATTGTCTGATTATTCTTTTTAGGGATAAGTAGATTTGTCAGCTGAAAAAAGACTCCCAGCTATACTTAGCATTGGCTTAGCAATCAGAAACTTCTGTAGTGGCTCTGTCACTGCTGCCTGTGAGTCTGCACACATCTTTGCAGCTCTCTGCAGAATGGTTCCCACGTTAGTTACGCTGGAGTAGTATTTATCACATCAGTGCTGAGAAGCGGAAACACCCAATAACTTTAAATAAGAGGACCTATGTATGTGCCAAATGTTGTCAACCATTTCTCCATGCTTGAATAACCTACAAAGATTCTTCTTTAAATCAGCTCAAACTCCCCAGTACGTCCACAGCCTATTTATCAGCTGAGTAATCTGGCTCACTCTTGGGTTTGTGATACATGTTCCCAAGCACCAGGAGTTTTAACACACTTAACAGTTTCTGTGGCTAATGAGACTCTTCAGGCAGCTGGTTGTTCAATGAGATATGAAATCCTGATCACCCACGTAACTCTTGTGTGGGCTGTATCTTTTGCCAGGTGTGCAGCAGAGCTCTACCAAGATGCTTTGTCTGGGGATCCCGGGTGGCGGTTGTGTGGTTTATGCCAGGGTGCCTCTCCCCCTCGTAAAGACCTGCCAAGAGAACCTAAATGCAGGCTTCTCAGAGATGTGGGCCAGGAGTTAAGGGTGCTTTGTAGCATAGGATCCATCTCCCTTTGGTTGTCACAGGCATCTGTGCCTTCATCTCAGTCAGTCATGCAGATGCTAGTTGGAAGGCACCTCTGTGGGTCCAGGTCCCTCTCTGATCAACACCAGTTCAATCAGTCCTATTTACCCAAATCTCCCTTTACTTTCCCAGGGGAGTGCTTGAAGGTGTGACTCACCCAACCTATTTTGGACATCCTTCTTAGGATGGGATTAATTGTGGTGTCAATCTGCCTCTTCCTCTGCCTTGACTACAAAAGCAGCCAAGGGCAACTAACCAGCTGATGGTGTCTGTACTGCCGGTATTTGCAGACAGGTGGGATGCACCCTAGTGTGGGTTTTTTAAATCTAATGCAAACAAGATGACCAGGTGAGAGAAAGCTCAATCCTGTATCAGCTCAAGCCTTTATTGGAGAGAGAGAATAGATGGAGAAACTCTCTCTGAAGTCACAGAACCATAGAGGTGTCACTGGCTCTTCTGCTAATGGAAAACCCAGCTAAAAGGTAGGTGCAGGATTTGCCCTTGCAGTAAGACACCTATGCAACGGGTCAAGGAACCAGAACCCCCTACACAACCCCCATAGATTGTTACCTGCTTTCTCAAACCTGATCCAGGAGGAAGTAAGAATAGGAGGACAGATGGAGCTCTGCTGTCCATCCACACTTCAGTGGCTGGGGAGTGTGCAAAGACAGTGTCACAGTGTGACAGACCCCAGAAGCATCTAAGAGAAAACAACCATCCCTTGGGATCAGGGATGGTCTAGCCAGTACCCCAATTGGCAATTTAGACACCTCAATGGCCCTTGTGGTTTTTTAAGCAGCATAGTCTGGTCTGGCAGTGAGCTCCCATGTTTGTCATTCTTTGGATTTGATTCGAAATCAAGATGGGTGTGAGGAAGACACAGCAGCACCCACAGCTAATGCCACATAAGGGTGAAGGCCACAATCCAAGACTCCTTTCACTCTGTCCCTCCACAAGCATCAGATTTCCCAGAAAAGGAATGACTTAACAGATCCCTCACTGTGAGCAAAACCCTCCATATTGATGGTCTTTACATTTGCCTTGGAGTGGTGACCTGCCTGTGCTTGCAGTAGAAGCTGGTCCTCATTTCAGCTAGGATTCAGAAAAACAGTGTGCTGGGTTTTTTTTTTACCTGCACCCTGAAGGAAAGGCAGCTGCCGCAGAAACCAGGCTCAGAGAAAGCCTCCTTCAAGCCAAAACAAAAGTATTTTTGTAGGTGTTTTCCACAGCGCAGAAGTCCTTTCACAAAACATTGTGCACAGACATAGCAGTGCTCAAGCGTCAGTAACCACTTACAAAATAAGTGATGGGGAAGGCAATGTAGGTAGAAACACATTTCAGATGAGACCAGGTCTGTTCTACTTGAAGTGAAGAATATAATTCTACTCTGGTAGAAGAGCATTTAGCATGGTTTCCTAAGAAAAAAAGGGCTTATGACACCGCCCTGTGCCTGTGTCTGAATAAGCCTTTCCCCATCACCTGATGAACTCTTTCATCAATCTGAATCACATCTGACAATGTGCTACAAGTCCTCAATATACCAAGTTTCTATAAAAATGTGCAGATGGGTAAAGGAGTGGTAACTTTTATACTCCCCCTCACAGAACTAAGGTCGCAGAGTGAGCTTAGACCCTGGTTAGACATGAGAAAATACTCACTAAAAATCCACCACAAGACAGAATGCCACAGGAAACCAAACTTTTTTAGTTCTGTTGTGCACAGGAGGACTTGATCAAAAGTACCATTTAAAAGGAAGAGGATGAAAGACAGACCATTTGACTACTTTGAATGTCAGAGCAGTGTCTGTCAGGTATCTCCTGAAATTTTCTGACGTGGAAGTGGCAGAATTGGCATGGAAAAAAAAAATGGGCAACTGCTTTGGAATAATCAGCTATGGTGCAGAGCATTAAATCAAATGGGAACAAGAGCAATTGCAATGAACTATTCCATCTGCCGCATGTCCCCCATTGATCCTGGTCCACAGGAATCGTTTATTCGTTAAAAATGCCAGCAAAGACACAGACACAGGGTCTCAAAAGCTGCGAGGTACCAGGTTCCAGTTTTGTTTATTAGACATCATCCAGTCAAAAGGCAAGGTTCTCATCTGCTTTGTACCACAGAATGTTTCCATCAAATGAGTTCGTGCCAAATTAGCATAAATACATTAAAACATAGGGGATGAATGGGTCTTCCAGCCCATCTCCCTTTCTCAGGGAAAGATCACTTGGCCCCAAACCATTCCTGACCTGTTTTTTCAAGACTATTCTTAAAGCATTGCAGTGAGGGCAAATCCATTGCTCTCCCAGGCAAATTACACTGTTGCTTACACAGCCCTCAAATCTGATTTCTGCTTCTCTTTTTCCATTTCAGAGTGTCTGTAATAACACTGGGGCTATACTGCAGCCTACCAGAATGTCATTCTGAGGGCATGATAGCAGGGATGCAGTGGTGGGCATGGCATGGGGATAGATGGGGGTCCACAGCCTGCTGGGGTAGCACTGGAGGAATAGTCCAGGCACTGGATACCTGTCTGGGAGTCATCTGCATTGATTTTGTCTGTCTAGAGATAATACTGTGAAAAGCAACCTGTGAGCTGGGTTTCCTTGCAGGGAGAACATGTTGACATCCTGCAGAAGGGCACAGGAGAGAGGTAGGCACATGGATAACGAGCTTGTGAGTACATTATATAGGTAAAGCATTTGACGGTGCTTACTGACTTCTTGTGCCCCAATGAAGAAGCCACCAGAGTGCAGAACAACAGGGAAACAGTCTACCTGTGTTTGGGAATAGCCAGAAAAAAGGATTATTTGAGCCCAAATGAGTGTGTGTGGTTCCCTTCCTACACAATACCCTGTGTAGAAGGCCAGAGACAGATGGAGGGGTTTAGCACAGTTTTTGCTGATACAAAAGATGCAGCATTCTGGACCTCAGATAATGATTTGGGCAACCAAGTTTGAACATATGCTTTGCCTCTGCCTGGCCAAAGTAATGCACTGATTCACTGAAGTGACTGGGAATAGAACCCAGATCTCCCATGACCTATGTACTGGATTACTCTGCGTCCAGTCCACCCACCACACCACCAAATAAAACTATTTAAAGCCAAATGTCTGTTTTTATATCGCAGTGTCTTGACGCATCTGAAGGCAGTTGCTATAATGGATGTACCACAAACAGGAAAAAAATAGATCTTGAAAAATTTAAAACTACTGTGATCCAGTGGGCAAAATGTTATAAAATCTCTCAACGGAAGTTTTGGAACCAGTACCAAAATACACCATATAACATTAAATGCATCTGTGCATAAATGCTGGGTGTGGCAATTTTATTGTATTTGCACACACAAAACTTTGTCCTGTATATTCTGGGAAGGAGCTTTTCATTAGTCTAATCTATCTTCATTAATTTACATTTGGATAAATATTTGATTATAAATTCTGATAATCTAGTTAATGAGATGTAACAAAGACTGAGCAAAAGAGTGGGCATGCTCTTTAGTACGATCATGCAAGGTGATTGTTTAATCTCTTGCTACCAGCTTGTTTTTAATGGGTTTTGCCACTACAAATAGCATGAACTAGGTATGAGCAGCTGTGTCCCTGTGGGCAAGGAAAAGTACAAAAGCTTCATGCTACCTGTACGGTTTTGATTAGAAGAGTGCTCACTTTAGTGAGTACATACAGCACTTCTGGTCAAGGCTTTTCAGAAAATTAGTATATTTCCTTGAGAAAGCAACCTGAATTATCTTCTCGTTGATCAATCAGGACTTTTACTTGATGTGATTACTGTGCTGTATTCTAGGTAGGGCTGATAATACCTATTAACATTACAGAACTCTTCTGGAATAGTCCCAGTTGTCTATTAGGCAAAGTTTTCTATCCTGTGTCATTGATTGTAACAGGCTGAATTTGTTCTGCCAAATGTGAGACAAAATGAGATAGCCATATCTGAGAAAGATGACAGGAAAAAACACAGTGTTCAGTTACTATAAGAAGCGTTACAGGGACAGAGTTAGGTTTAAAAAGCTCCAGCAATACCATGTGTCAGAGCAAAAAACTGACATTTTACTCCATTGGGTTTGGGGATGCATTATGTCAGGACAGGGCAAGAATTAGACAAAGCTGGCCCAATATGACCAACTTCTGTGAAGAAAATACATTTCTGAGGTGTTGTCAAGGATGGGCAGTTTAGCAAGACTGGAGTTTGCTGAGGAAAGGGTTTTAAGAGCAAAGACCTGATGGTTTTTGCTGGGCATTTCTGGTCCTCTGCAGACCCCTATACTACTCATTTCCACACTGTTGCCATCTTCTCCAATGTCAAGATAGTCCCTGGCATTGGATGCAAACAGTGTGTGGTCTTCAGCCAACAGCTGTTCAGCTTTCTACATAACCAGCAATGAAAAATAGGTATTTTGAGGCTGCAGCTATCTCTTCCTAATATACTTAAACCAGGCAGATGAATCACACCCCGACAGCACCAGTACCTCTGAGGGAGGCCAAAGATCGCTAGCTCCAAGGTACCCAGTACACAACTAAACTAGCTGAAATTAATCTCACTGTGAAGGCAAATAAAGGACTAGTTTTGCCAAAGTCCAACACACTTCCAGCTGGAGCTGGAGCTGATCGGAGTTACGTTTTAAGGATGTGAAGTGCTCTATAACACCAAGGGGTCAGGAATCCACACTCAAAATAGAGACATACTTTGGCATTGCTTTGAAGATGGGATAGTGAAATGGCTCTAAAGAACCTTCTTCTCCTTTGAGAGCTGTGAAAAGAAAAATATATTTGTTTTCAAAATATTTGGCTATAGCTGAGCTAAGTACCTTCAGATATCCATGAAGAAACAAATAGTTCTGTCATCAGAGCAGAGCTGAGCAGGGTGAGTTTGTGAAGTGTGGAGCCACATACTGACCAGTGAGGAGATACTGAATAGCTCAACTGAGCTATTACTTCATTGAGCACCCACCTTTCCTTCCAACTGGTATGTCAGGGACACTGCAGAGACAAGAGGGCATGATCCTGGAGTTTTTTTAAATGTAAGAAACCAAAGTTTTGCAAAAGCGATTTTCACTTTGACCGTGTCAATCTTTTAAGTCCTTAACTTTGCAACTTCCTTCATGTTCATTTAGCAATTTTATTGTGTAGGATGCAGCATAACTTGTCTGCAAGCTATTGTTTTGTGTGTTCAGCAGAAACCAGTGTTCAGCATAGGGGTAGAGCTAAACAAGACAATTTTTAACACATAACCAAATTGTAACAAAAAAGAATTTGAAAAACTCTTAAAATATTTGTTCTCTATATGAGAAAAGCATGTTTACAACAGCTGAAACCCAGAATCAGCAATTGCAGAGGCTGTGGTTTACACACCACATTTTCAACAATCATCTTTCAATGGACACTGGTAGGATTTTGAGTGATGCCTGCAACAATGTCTATTTTTTTTTTTTTAGTATAAACTCCTAAATTCAAGTGGCTGATGAGGACAGGAGGTACCTGACAAACCAGGGCTTTTCTTTGAAATTTCTCTTTTCATGTAAATTCAATTCAGAAAAACACAGTTCCTGGATATTTCTGAATGGCACATGGTGCCATTGGGTATATATTTTCCCTGTCCCTTACCCTTATTGCCCTTTACATAGTGATCCTCCTAATAGGCCTACATTTCCTGGTACACCACACTGTTTCCCACTGAGCCAAGGTATAAGTGCCAACCTATGTGGCATCACAGGTTATACCATCCTCCACACAAGTAATAATAGGAGAGCAGTGTCAGAAGAATGACATTGACACTGACAACAGAAAATATTTCAGGGTTGGTACGTTTGGTGTTTGGGCAAAACAAGGCTGTAAAGAGCTTCTGGCATGAAATGTAGTTAGTGAAACATCCAATTTTCCACCTAATAGATGTTTAGACTTTTTTGACCAACATAAATTGGTCCATCTCCTTCTTCTTTTAACATACAAATTCCTCCTAAAGTATCTAGCTTTGAGAGTACAAAGCAAATCTATTCATGCATCATTCCTTACAGGATAACTTGACTCTTCTCATGTTGAGTGGATTTTCTGTGGGTTATGAATCAGCTTTGTTCTCTGAACAGACCTTTTCCCAAGAAATCCTGGTACTAACTGTTATTTGTAAATGTATTTTTTTGCTCTGTGTTGTGAACTAAGTATGTCCTTTCCTTGTTATGTGATAATGAAGCAAGGCTAAGCGTAGTCTCATCACCCTAAGATCTTCATTCCTTTTCTCCTGGGTTGTCATCAAGTCAGAGCTGTTGCATGCCTCAACCCAAAAGAGCTCTTCTGAGGATAGCCGGTGTTCTATCTTCTGCACAGCGGCTGTTAAATGGTACAGGCATCGGTGACTTTTGCTTTTGGGCCAGGCCCTAGAGAAGATGGCTGCTGTAAAGTTCAAGGTGTTGTTTTTTCATTTGTCACAGCAGGTGTCACATTGAAATTATCCCTTCGGCTATATTCACTAGATAAATGCACCCGTTCCACAAAGCAAACTGTCATGGTTTAACCCCAGTCAAGCACCTCAGTCTTATCCATGTCTCGGGTGTCCATGCCTCCCACTTCCTTCCACAGAGAGCCCAAGGCACAGTAGGAGATGAAGAGGAAGAACAGGAGGCTTTGGGGGCGAGGTTAGCGATGCCAGGAGCTCTGTACTGTCAGCCCTTCTTGTCTCCAGCAGCCCTGAGGTGGCAGGGCTTCAAGATTCCCTGAGGTGACCCCACAACAGAGGTTTTGGTGAGCCCCAAAACCCGTCCCCTCTCTCCTAATGCTCAAAATCCCGAGATTGTTTCCAAGGGCCAAACGTGTTTTATGGTCTTGTTTTTGTTTATCCACCTGCTCTTAATTTGGTTGTGGCTGAAAGGTTTTGGGGAGTTGGGAGTGAGGGTAGTTCATGAGGAATAGCTTCAGTATTAATGTTCAGCAGCTGGCTGCTTTCACAGGAGAGCTGCTTTCCGACTTGGCAGTTAATTGTCATTCTCATTTGTTATGCCGAGTGATGAGTTCCTTCTTCTGAAAGGTCTGCCCTTATGACCATGTTCCACCCAGAGATCTCTCAGCCCTTTGCACCTGTACTGGAACACACATCCCCAAATATCTTCATCTTTCTCCTTCCTCCAAAGTAAATTCCAGCCACCTCAATGCAAAACTGAAGTATCTGGTGGATATTGATTTGTTGCATATCTGCTGTCCATGCTGCTGAGGAAACCTGCCTGAGTGGCAGAGGTAGCATTCACATCTTCCTACTCAACATGTGCGGGGGAGAAACTTATTCCAGTGGTGCCAGGTCCATAGTTCAAAGGACTAAACAGGAAGAAGGGGAACACACACAAATGTCATCAGGGAGGAAGACAACCTGACTGTTTCAAGACTGTTCATCATCATTTTTTGCTAGGCAAACTGAGACACCACTCTCATACCTATGGTCACTTGGTAGCTCTCCAGTATTGCTAACACACCGTCCACTTCTGCCTGTCCTGCTTTCTCTGTTTCAGTGCTGTATAAAACTGTCACAGGGAAACAGAAGACTGCACTTCTCCCTGCACTGTAATTTATGGGTGTGATTAGCCCAAGGATGGATTTACTGGAGTGGCTGGAACAGGATATGGCTTTTTAGCTGCTCCTAATGAATAGCCTTTCTTTAAGAGGGCTCCTTAGCTAATGCATTTGGAGCTGAGCCAGAGAACCACCAGGTCTGGTGGCAGAAAACCAACTGCCAGCTCACTAAAGAGAGGGCATTTCCTCCTCTTGGGAAGTTTCCAACCCAACGCAATTCACAACACAGTCATGAAGGCCCCCGAAATGCAACTTTTATTTCTACCCCCTCCAGTAGCTGAAAAAAAACCCAAACCCATTTGCAAGGGATTCCTGTTGGAGAAATCACTGCTCCAGACAAGTCCAAGCCACCTTTCCCATTGCTTACAGCTGGTACATTGATGGCACTCAGTAAAGGAAACCAACAGGAGATAGCAAGTGCTGGACTGGCCTCAGCCATCCCTCTCCAACACAAATCTGCCCAAGAAGTGTGCCTGTAGCAGCGTTAACAGGAGGTGATTGGAACCACTTGGATTCAGGACCTGGAATCAGCCCTGTCCCTCTTCTGTACAGCAGAGTGTTTATTTATCACAGTTAATGGGGTCTGTATTTCCCCTAGACAAGACCTTGGTGAAAGCATTTAGGTATGGGAAAGCTAATGAAAAAAAACTTGTTTAGAGGAAATTCATATATCCTAACCTAAACCAGATGGTTTCTAGTATAGAGACAGTGGGGATATCTTCACGGCAGGGTGATCTTTTCTTGTGGCAATGAGCTGAGAGTGGGTCAGGGCAACATGACCAGAAAGGGATGGGTACCCTCTCTGCAGGAGGATGGTCCAGAGTTGGACATTGCCACCCCAGGACGGGCTGAGGGGAGGAGGTAACCAGCACAGCAGGCTCATGTCACATCTCATCGCTGGCTGTTTTCCAGCTGCAGATTTCCTCGGACCAGCCTCACTGATCACTGAGAAACAGCACATGGGTAACGATAGGGATCATGGAGGGCACTGGCCCCAAAATGCAGGAAACCTTTCAAGACTCTAGGTCACCATGTGAAGCTGGCAATGGTGCTATTTCTTGCCCTCGGTGAGAGCCCTCTCTCCTGTGTCCCAGGCATGGGACCTGACATGTGTATTTCCTCCCCATAAGTGATTTCAGAAATGCAATTTGGAAAGGCATGGGGCACACATACATGCACAACAGTGAAGACACCATCAGCTGCTCATCAACATAGTTTGAGCACGGACAGAAGAGGCCTTGGGTTCAGAGCAGCTGCCAGCTCTTGAACTTCTGCCTTTAAAGCCAAGTCCTTTAGGAGAGACTTGTCAAACTGCAGCAGCAAAGTTTTTCAGCCATGGGCTATTTCTGTTCCCAGGGTCCCTTCCATAGGAATTAGCTGGAAAGCTGTGAGGATGCGTTGTGAAGTTGATCTGGCGGCCAGCCACAGACTTGTCTGCCTCCCTCAATATCACACCCAGGCTGGGGATTCGGGAAACAAAAAAGAATGACTTCACATCGCAGGGTTTGCTTTCTGTGTATTCCTTGCTCAGAAAGTATGTAGAGCGAGGGGAGGAAGGAGCAAAGTACAGAGAGTTTTCCAAATATTGCATGTCTCCCTCTCTTCTGCCTTGCAGAAGCAGAGTTATTTGGGATTAATCACAGTGTTTCTCTTCCAGTGATACCACAGAGTTACAGCACTTGAGGGCTCTCTGCAGGCTGGTCTACCTGAGATCCTTAATGATGCACAAGCCTGTTAGTCATAGGCTTCAGCCCCTCCTGTGTCAGGTGCTGTACAAACAGTAATGTTATTTCTAGCCCAGAGGAGCTCAAAGTGGTGGATCCAGATGGATATGGGAGGCGGGAGAGCACCCAGAGGTATGTGCATGCAGGCAGACTGCAGTTTTCCCAGCATCCACACGAAGGGGTAGGAAATAGTGGTCTAAGTGTTGGCAGATAGCTTCTGCTAGCCTAAAAAAGCAACCAAGGAAAAGGGCTCAATTCCCCTGCGCTCTTCTAGAGGGACATTCAGAGACCAGGAGGGACATCCATGGACATTTATCTCCAGTGGTACAAGACAGGTAGACAAACTCTGTGTCCACTTCAGGATGACCTGGGTTGCACCCTGGATTCCTTTCCCAAGACATTCAAAAGAAAACTAGACACCCTCATGGAAAATACTTCTGGTAACCTGCCCACACAAACATTTCTTTCTCTATCCCATAAACCGGAGTGTAGGATGTGCCCTGAAGCTTGGCATCGTTGTGTATCAATACCTTCCCCTCAGATGCACCCTTCCACAGCTAATTCTGAAGCTTTGTCCTGAAAATAAAAAAAAAAGGGGTCACTGCTGGTTTCTCAGATGGCTTATGAGGAGTCAATCTGGCTTCCTTTACATCATTGTCAAGCATTAAAAACCACAGCAGGTATAAAAAGTCTTTGAAGGAAGGGCTTACTTAATCTTTGCTGATTGGCAGAGATAGAGAAGAAAAGCCATCTAAGTGACTTCACTGGGCTGACCTGTCTGTTTCTCCTGTAGGCTCTGTCACTTGACACATTTATCCAGGCAAGTAGGACCCAGCTGGCTAAATAGATGGAAAACATGGAATTACCTGCCAGTGGTGGGTTTAGCCTCTCCAGTTAGGACATGTAGTGATGGTAAAGCTGTTGAATAGGGTGGTGGTGTGCACGAAGCTTGTCCCATCACAGCTTTAGGTCTTTGCTCACCTGTTAATGCTGAGGTATGAGAAACAGCTCAGAAACACACAGCAGAAAACACATGATGCACAGGCTCTTTTTGGGATTCATTAGCATCCCTCGATGACTCAGCAGACAGCATGATTTCTGCTGTCCTACCAGATGGACCCATGAACTTCCCCAAAGGTCAGGGGAATCAGGATGTGGCTGGTTTCATTTTCCTACTGCAATGACAGGGCAAGGGAAAGTATTTGCATTCAAAACAACTTTCCCAATGTCTGATGCTGTTTGAGTCAAAGACAGTGAGGGTAGGGGGCTGAATGGAGATTGTTTATGTTGAAAGTAGTCCTCAGCCTGTCAGGATTTATTCCACATGTTCAGCTGGAAAAGGTCTGTTCCTTCTCTCTGTGTGCTCTCACTGCACACCCAGCAGCATGCACTTAGAGAAATTGCAGGTGATTAAATTAGCAGCCTAATGTATGGAACAAAAATAATTTTCTCCAAAAACAGGCATTTATCATTCAAAGCGGAACTGGGTGACTCACAGCAGAATTCAGACAAGCCATTGGAGAACAACATAGACAAAAATGTGATCACGTCTGCCATCCCACTGAATGCACTGGCAATTTCTCAAGTGCCTTCTTCCTTCACAGCTCTTCATCTTCTTCCTCTCCTCGTCTCCTCCTATCTGTACCTCTCCGTGGCTCTGGTGTATGAGTACCACAGGCAGCTGTCATCATTTCAAGAAAGGACTGAGTGTCACTGTAGATCACCATGTTGCATGATCCCCTTCAAAATTACTTGAGCTCCATGTGTTTGCCAGTCCCTGAACCTCTGCTGCCTGTGCCTTTGAGAAGGCATCCTGGATCTTACTGCATCCAACTCTTAGAAACTTTTCTTTGAAGCAGGAACATATCCATACTCATTTTCCACCATTTAGTTCTGTATCCCTATCATCTTACAGAATGGTTTGGGTTGGAAGGGACCTTAAAGATCATCATCTAGTTCCAACCCCCTTGCTATGGGCAGGGACACCTTCCACTTCCACCTTCCTCTGAAGTAGTTATATTCCCTTTTTGGCTTTCACCCTTCTGACAGAGAGGTGGTCAGGTGTCTTCTTCCCCTGTACTCTCTTTTTGCTGCACTGAACAAGCAAAAATTCATCTCACCTGATGAATACCCTTGTGTCTTTATCATCCATATTCCTCCACTGGTCCATCTGGATTTGCTCCCCTTGAGGAGAAGATCACTGATGGTTTGGATGCTTTGGTAGATCAGCCTTGCACTTCACACTCAAGTTGTTGAAGGTGCACCAGACAATTGCGTGTCTGAGCAAGCAGTCCTTTGTGGTAATTCTGATGTCCCTGTTGGCAATTGTAGTGGCATATAACACCTCCCACTTGGAGAAGAGATGGAGAAGGCAACAACCAGTGTGGTTTTGGGGGATGTTCCCTGGGATTGCCACCAGGCAACCTATGCAGCTTGGTGCTCTGGCTATTAAGCCAGCACTGGGTTTGGTCTCTTCTGAGTCATGCTGCAGAGATCTCCAAGGAAGAGGAATGTCTAAAAAAATAAATGGATGCTACCTGCCATGTCCAGAATGCATGCTCAGAGTTGTACCAGAGGATTTATTTCATAAGCCCATCTTTTCTTCTGCCATTTTTCTCCGTAAAGGATTCTCCATAGGAACTTTTTTCCAAACTCAGCTGGAAGCAGCTCCCCATGCCACTGGAGGTGGCACCCCATTAGCCAGTGCTGAAATGTGGAATAGATATGCTGCTCTACTGTCAGATATGAGTCATGCAGCCTCTCAAATGCTTGCTTATGGTCACCATGGTGACTGGGTCAAGCACCTCAGAAAAATTGCTTGGAAAAGTCCATTTTTCTTCTCCCCTATTTATTTCTTGTCACTTCCAAATGCCTACCTCCCACCCTTCTCCTTCTCCAGCCTAGGAGTGAACTGCACTTTGAAGATAAAGCAGCTTATAGGGGACCAAGGACTGTTTGTTTTATCTGAAACTACAATCATCAAGGAGGCAATTCTATCACACGCTTTGAAAATGATGTCACAGTCCACGAGAAATCACCTTTCTTGTGAAGAGAGAGACAAAGGGACTGGACCAGCCATAGGTGGTATCAGAACCTGGTTTTCCCACTCTTTTCCCATGAAATACTCCATCAGTAAGGTTCTCAGGTAAACAGGCACCGGAAGTTACCCTAGGCTGCAATAAAGCAGGCTGTCTTCAATACAGTGACCATGCATCATACCTCCACCAGCTCTCAGCACCAAGAAAAAGAAACACCTTTGAACCAGTCACAGGAGCGAAGGGTCTCCAGGTTAGAAGCTCCCCTTAGATGAAAAATTTAGGAACCTCTTTCTCTAGCTAGCCCTTTGTTCATTCGTAGCCATGCTGTCCCATACTCTCTCATCTATGCTACCCGAAATGTTCCCTCTGTGCAAACATCTCCCAGCCCTTCAGGCAGGAGGCTTTGTTTTTCTCCCTCCTCATAGCAATGGACACCTGTATCTCTTGGTGTTCGAAAAATCCTCTTCAGAGGTCTGGCAGGCAATGGTCTGGGCATTTTTAACAGCCCTACAAAGTCAGACACTGAATTTAAGTGTCTGCACTGGGGTCACCACTTGAGTCACACTGACACCTGCTCAGATCCTTGTACCCAGAGCTTGCTTGTTTCCTTCCTTCCTTCCTTCCTTCCTTGATTGAATCCCTCCTTATTTATTGGCTGTTGGTCTCCATCCCACTCTGAATGCCTCTTTTAACCAACTCAGCTGGTGCTAGGCAGGTCACTCAGAAAAGTTTCAGTGCTAGCAAGTTTTCCCTTGATTTCATCCTCTCCTAGGTTATCATTATTGCACATTGCTCCATTTCATACTCTACACAAAACAGAAAAAATATGACAAGTTTTGACAGGTAAACTGGAGTTTGGGTCCTGCAGGTTTTGGCAGAAACCACCACTGCTGACATCAGTGCTAAGCAGTAGCTGTGCCACTAGTACACCTGATACTGGTAAGGAACAAAAGGCAGCCCACTAGAGAGATGTTTCTGTTAATTTTGTGAATGCCTGCAAAACCATGCAGGCATGCAGGCAAGGGCCTAGAAATTAAAAGCAAACTGAGATGTTAATTGCCACTTGCAAACAGAATAAAACCAAAACAAAACCAAGATAAAAAAAAAAAAAGAAAAAGAAAAGAAGATAACAGAGAATGCAAGAATGTGATAATTTGGGAACAATTAATTATTTGTTATCCTTACTAATAAAATCTATTTCTACTGCAGTTACATCCAGGAGCATGCATGTAGGAGCTGGAACTCCTATAAAAAAAAATGGTAATTCCTCACTCTAAAGACTTTAATGCCTCGATTTTATGAGTTTAACTATGCAAATCGTTGACCTCTGGTCACCATTAGGTTGTGGGACTATCACAAGTGGTCCAGAGCAGATGCGCAGAAGAATATCAAGCATTAAAATGTGTATGTTTTCAGTGAAAAGTTAGATAATGAGGTTTTTGAATCACTCAAGGGAGGTCCTGGAGGCTGATAATGGTCTTTTATCAGCATGTTTTGGATCTAGTGAAAGAAGAGAGAAAACTGTTGGGTCAACCAAAAAAAATGAAACGCTGTTTTTCAAAATGACATATTTTGTGCCAGTTTCCCTCTGTGTTTTGATTAGGTTTGGCGTCATTTGTAAATGTAAATGTAAGCAATTTTCAAATTTCTGTTTGTCTTCTCCAATCTGCTTGTTTTGCAAGTCCAGTCAATGAAATAGCCATCCAATATATTTTTAGCCTGATATCATCAGATGTCTTTTTTTTCTGGCAGGCTGCATGACAGTGGTGTCAGGTCTGGAAAGCTCTTGGGAATCTGCGTATAAAATGATTAAGGTTTGATAATAAAGTCAACATGTGTTATTGCTATGGAAAAACATGGCATTTCTTGGTTATACAAATTTTTTGTTTTCCCTTTGCAGAACAAGTCCCAGACTGAAATAAACCTTCGTTGCAATCCCAAAAGCCATTTTAAGGAGTCAAGTGTTCTCTTTCAAAGGAGAGTCACGGACAATTAGTAGTGGCAGAAATTGAGATGGGATGTCACCCAGCCCTTAAAAAAAATAATCACCCTTGACCTATCCCAAAATGCAGGCAGGAGGGGTCAGTTTGACCTCTGACATTGACCTTGAAGTTGTCAGTGCGCTTGGCCATGGCAGCAGCATTGAGGACCATGCAGCAAGTCAGGCTCAGCCATGGAGCCAAATTCTTCCTAGGGTTACCTTGGAATAGCTCTTTGGTGCCCTGAGCATAGGTGGCCTCACCCCTGCCTCCTCATATGGGCCACAGCTGGGACACCAGTGCTACAGGAGATGAGGAGCAAGGGCAAATTTGTGACAATGGAGGTTCCCAGGCTAAATACCAAGGAAGCCCTGACAGTCTGCAGAGCCAACCCATAAACTGGACCATTTCCTTTCTCTCAAAGGGAGTATCCAGGGATTTCTCTGTCCCAGGATGTCAAAGAGGAGATTATAACTGTCTCACACAGCTAATTGATACCAGGCCTCTTTATTCCTCAGAGAGGTCTCTGCAGGAACCAAGCCAATAGAGTTTGAAAGGAATGAACAAAGGAGCACAATGTCCCAGAGTGTGAGGAGGGCAGAGACCACCTTCACCCTGGGGTCTCCTCAGGGAAGCAATCTCCTAGCCAGTCTGACTTCCCCTTCTTTTCCCAAAGACAGAGTCCATCAGTGGAATCTGGACAGATTTGTCACCCAGCACCTAGGCAAATATGTCATGTAATTCAACTTTTTCCTCTTCTTCTTTAAGTAGCCTAGAGTGAGGGCAGGAGAGGATGTCAATACAGGATGGAGAATGGATTGAGAGCAGCCCTGAGGAGAAGGACTTGGGGGTTCTGGTGCATGAAAAGCTGAACATGAGCCGGCAGTGTGCGCTGGCAGCCCAGAAAGCCAACCGTATCCTGGGCTGTATCAGGAGAAGTGTGGCCAGCAGGTCGAGGGAGGGGATTCTGCCCCTCTACTCTGCTCTGGTGAGACCCCACCTGGAGTACTGCATCCAACTGTGGAGCCCTCAGTACAAGAAAGGCATGGACCTGTTAGTCTGGGTCCAGAAGAGGGCAACAAAAATGATCCCAGGGCTGGAACATCTCTGCTATGAAGA
>NW_010265005.1:20264-26247 GCF_000690775.1 Eurypyga helias | reverse complement strand
CCCAAACCACTCTATGATTCTATTAGCGGGCTTTGAAGGAAGCTGGTGCACTGGGTTTTTGTAGAAAGCCAGTGTGCATGGTCACCTCTTTTGGGAATGATCTGTGCTAACTTCAGCTAAGAACAACTGATGTAATAGGGTTGAGAAGGTGAAACAATATTTACCTGTTTCATGCTGAAATACTTGTTTATCACACAAGAACTTAATTTAGTAAGAAATTAAAGCAGTAAGCCTCTTGTGTAAGACTTTTACATTTACTTTGGTGTTTATATTTGTAATGATGACAAGCAACATCAAACTCTGTGGGGCAAGGAAAACTTTCAAAATTAGTGCTGCTGCAATTTCAGTTACAGTTGCAGGGTTATGCTGGCACCATTAATAACATTATGAAGACAGCTTTAATAAGGTCATGATGATAACATGCATCTAACATAGCAGCCAAAATGTGCTTGTCTTATTAACAGAGCTCTGATTTTTTTATGCTAATGGTTTTGATGTTTGAGATTTCTATGATTCTATGATTTGTTTTTTCTTTTTCTGGAGCAAAACCAGGAAAAAGGCAAAGAAAAAGTTGCTTTGTTATAGAGATTTTATATTGGTCTGAAATTAGCAGGCACTTTCAGGCAGGTACATCCACCCGAGGTGTGACCAGCTCAGGGTGGAAGTTGTGGAGGTGAAGTTCCTCTCAAAGGAACATTAATCTCTATGGGCCAGATCTGTTAGGAGAAGGGATATCCTGTAGATTTTAAGGTGTCTCTCTGAGAAGCGTGCTTGAATTCCTCTTCCACCATCAGCTTCCTTTTGCCAAACGTCGTATCACAGAAGCCCATAGTCTGAGAGGTGTAAAGACACCAAACTGCCATTATGATTTACTAGCTACACTGCCATTATTTCTGATGGTACAGGAATATTCATGTTGAAACACTGAAGTTTTCCCCTTTGGTAGCTGTTACTTTATGTGGGAGTTCTTGCAAATTATAATGTGTATGATCTTGGAAATTAAAAGAAAATTGTTCTTGTACTGAAACTAAATAAAACTAGTGTTCAGGGCAGTGTATTCAATTAGGAATTTTAAAAGAAATGTTCCTTAGAATTTTGAAGTAATTAACTTGCCATTCTTGAAACTGTTCTGCAGCTCAACACATTTAAAAAGATTTATCAAATTAACATGAATGACATTTTTAGAGAAAAAACCAAACAGGTGCCCTTAGGGTGTTTCTAATTTAAATGGAAATCCAAAAAACCAAAATGATTTTCATTTGAAAAGAAATTAAAATTGGTATTTAAGTGAATGCAAATATTACTTCATATTGGATGTTAAGGGGGAAAATCTTAAATTAGTGGGATAGAATTGAGTGGAAAATTATTAATGAGTCCTTTCATAAGTCTTTATTGCTTAATTGATTATTGCTTTACATACCTAGATGTAATGAAGAGACTGTAAATAAGCATTATGTTGTAACCTTTAGAATTCAAGTGAAATATGTGCCCCTACAGTTTAGCACAGTGCTGAGGGATCTGGACTGAGCCTTCAGGGGCTGTTCTGCATCACAGAAGTGAGAGGTGCCATCAGGGCTGCATGGAAAGTCGGGATAATGCCTACCCAGCTCTGCCCTAATCCTAATGCGTCCTGTAATACAATGGCAGTGTGAACCCTGTTCACCTGCTGTATTACTACAGTGCCCAGGAGGGCTGAGTGTTTGTTGTCTGCTGGGTGTTTTCTGCTGTAAGCTCCCCAGAATCAGGTTTGGATCTGAACGTAGACCTCTATAATAGCATTACACAAAAACTGTCTTGGGGAATTGTGTCAAGAGAAGAGATTTTAAGTGGTTGGCGATAGTCTGGAGAACAACTGCGTCCAAGAGCGGAAGGACACAAATAATCCTGGATGTGACAGCTTATCAATTCCTTTGTCACTTCTGCAATGAAAGAATGAGAAGTGAAGCCATTTCATAGTTGTATGTGGAGGGAGTGAAAATGTTAAAAAAAATTGATCAGAAGAAATAAATAAGGCTGAAACATATAATAATGGGCTAATCCAGTTTAATTTAAAAGGCAGAACAAGTACAAGGAGGCCCAAGTTTGGGAGCAGGAATTCATGTCCCGGGCAAAGGAAAAAGAGTCTAGGGATGAACATCACCAGCTGTCTTGAGACAGATTCTAGGTGTAAGCACAGGGACTACAAGGAAAAGAAAACTGACGGGCAAGGTCACAACTCAAGCGTCAGGAAGTACAGGGGCAAAATGAGGATTGCCAGAAGTCATGCTGGGTTAGACCTTGAGAAAAGATTGATGTCAGTAGTTAGGTTTGTCCTTTCAAAATGAAAGGAGAACAATGGAAAACAGGGTGATGCGGAACACAGGGAGGATGTAAATATGGGATAGGTTGGTATTTTGTCTCATTTTTTTTTTATGATGATGTTGAACTCAGGCAAAGATTTTAAATAGCAGTGAAAGGACAGGAATGAAATACCCCTCTTAGAGAGGGGAATTAGACTTTGAGAGTTTGATGTGCACTAACTGAAGGTGAAGGGTGAGCTGATAAACTCTGCAAATCCTGAACATCTGGTGCATGAAATTGCCAACTCAGAAGCAAGTAGAGAGGGTAGGCATTACTGAAGGCTACACAATTTCCTTCTCATCTACACTCATCTTAGCAGATTGCTCCTTTCCAAAGTCTCATTATAATTTCATAGACAGCACAATGGCTCATCTATAATTCTGTTTTGCTCTAATTTCCAGGAAGATAGGAAGTCTCTAGAGACTGTCTGACAACATGTGTTATTTTGTGTTTGCCTTCTTTTTTCTCTTCTCTATTCTTTCACTTACACTGTTGGGCACATTATGGGAATGCTTCCGAAACTGCCCTGCCTATGTCCTGCCCGTTCCTTTTTGCAGCTGTTATGAAGGACACTGATGGCCTTAGACAGTGATTGGAGTATTACTTTGTTCACAACCTCCTTCTGAAAAGGGCAATCAGATGAAGAATACAAGTCTAACCACTTTGGTTGGTACATCCAGAAGTCCAGGCCCAAGACCTTGTTGTTCATCTCAGTCTGAAAACTGCATCTCCTTCAGGCTGATCTCCTGAAGTATTTAGCCAGAAGTTATCTCCATGTCCGGTCCTGCCCTCCCCTGCCTCCAGTGAGGAGACTATAGTCTGCTTCTGAATGGTAAGAAATGTTCATATCCTATGAATGCTGATTATTTATTTATTTATTTTTTAAGGGGGAATGATAGCTCATTGGGTCAGGGAGCTTGGAAGTTCCATGCTGTATTCAGAGGCAAACTACTGTCCCATTTGAGATAGGATTGGGAAACACCAAAGATATTCAGAACCTCTTGGATTATATAAACAGACAAACTGATAGAGGAGAGAGAACATTACATGGTGTCCCCCTAGAGAAAAGCTTCCTCATTCTCTCAGATTTGATTAAGGAATGGATAGCCCATGCCAGAAACCACTGCAAGCATGACAAGTTTTCCTGCTCAGAGAAGGATGCGATTTGTTTCTGATACTGGCTGAACTAGATGAAAACAGGATTTTGTGTTCCTATCTGTCCCAGCATCACAGGCATAATCATTAGAGTGACAGACTGGAATCAAGCATTCAAATCCAAATCCTTGCACAGCACAGCTATGCTGGGGTCAAGGATACCTTTAACAGTCCCATCCTGCTATTAGTGAAGGACAGCTTGGCTTCCAGAACCTGCTTCTGGGGCCCTGATGGCTCCATCACAGCACAGCAGTTCAGTGAAGTGACAGTGTCTGTTCCAGAAGTTGTTTAAGATGACAAATAATAAAGATAACGGCAGGGAACTGGAGAAGAATATTGGAGAACAGTATTGGTGAGAACATGAGGGTTACAGCTCAGTGTTGTTGAAAGCAATGTAAGGCACAGGTGAAAAAACCAGTGCCAGCTATGTATGTGCAGGGATATTCTCATGAAGAGGGGATGGGGTCTCCTTGTTGATAGACTTCCAAAGACACCAGCCTCACCAGTGCACAAGGAGATTTGAAAAGCACACCATACAGGCTGTTCACTTATCGTAGGCATATTATAGTCAGAGGTTCAAAGATCCGATAGACTGTCAGCTCTACCTCTCCTGTCGCAAAAGAGGTTTTAGTTAATATAAAAGAGACAGGACAAGAATGATCTGCAAAGTGGAATGATTTACATGCAAGGATGGACTGAATTACCCAGCTATTCCAAGGTAACTTGGAAAGAAAGGGTATGTAAGTGAGCTCTATAATGGCAGAGTTTTCTCTGAAGGGAGTGGTTAGGTAACAAGTACTCCTTTTTAGTTCCAAAAGAATGAAGCCCTCAGGGAGCAATTTAAACCAAAGAAAAAGAAGTAATTCTTTATGCTTACCACATGGTTAACTATGGTGCTCCTTGCCACCGGAGGCTGAGACTCTAAAGGGCTAAGTAAGTGGGTGCATAAAGGGCTCAGGTGCGTGAAAAAGTACATTGTGGTTTATTAACCATGAAGACTTGGGCACCAACTGCTGCTGAGGAATCCTCTGAATTGCAGGTGAGAAGGTGCTGGAAGGACAGTATTAGTCTGTAATAGTATCTAAATTCCGTTCTGGTGTCTTATTACAGGCTGTCATACCTATCTAAAATAGCACAGCATTACCTGTACTCCTTCCCCAGGACTACACTGCTGGTCTCTGTCAGAGAACAGGATATGGGCTACATGGCCCTTTGATAGGAGCCAGCCCAGCTGCTCTTACAGCACCATGCTAAAGGAGCCTGGCAGTTGCCAGAGAGGGATTAAACCAGGACCATATTTTGCAGTCACTCTGGATTAGTAAAAGGATATGATCTCTCTTTGGTAAACAGGTGGAAGAAAGAACTACCCAACATCACGTCTACCTTATTTTCACTTCTTTATAATACCTTAACTTACAAAAAATGGCTATTTTCAGTCTAAGGGTCTATTATCAGCATCTTTTCAGAACTTAATCATGCATCTGCAGATTGGTTTTACTTTGTTTTCTTGAAAAATTTCTTCTGCTTTATGACCCACGTGGTCCACTCAGGGGCCAGGACGTGGTTTATTGCATTAGCTGACAGCAATTGGGATCGACCCACTGCTATTCCTTGATTCTTCTGTTACTCCTGTTTTGCCTTGCTCCATGTGCTGCCAGAGCTCTACATGGGCTATTCCACGGGCATGGGGATCACAGCAGCCAGGGGAACAACTGCCCTGTGCAATACTTTCATAACATGGCACAGCAGCCCCAGGTAATACTTTCATATTGTGTCACTAGCTCATCACCAGACTCTACTTAGACCATTTCTGAGAGAAAATACCACCAAGGCTTCTGCAGGCACAATAGCACTAATGAAGTTATGGAATTACACCTGCAGATGTCTGACACTCAATCAACCCTACTTAATTTAATTACGCTATTCAATGAAAGACAAAAGGGATGATCATGTAGTCCGCTCCTTGCTTTTTATTTTCCTGTGTAGGGTATTTCCCCCTGACACCTCCAGCTAATTTAATATTCAGTGAAAAATGTTAATGTAATTAAATAAACTTATAATTATTTTTAAAGTGAGCTTTTTTTTACTTTTCATCACTATAATTTTTCCCATCTAACTGCAGTTCACCAGGAAGCTTTATGATACAACCAAATTGTCATTATAGGGAAAAGGTTTCAGTTTAATGATCTTAATAGTTAATCAGGGTATTGTGATGTTGGGAAGGTTGGGCTACTGGATTGTTTAGCCAGTTGTTCAGGACTTTAAGAGAGATTTTTATCTGAAAGGCATGTGGTAGTACGTCCTCAGGGCACTCGACCACATCCCAGAGTCTACTTGGGAAGCTGAGACAGTAGCTGCTCAAAGCTGGAGTGAGATCATCTGTCTAAATCCACAGGGTGATGACAGAGACACTCAAGGCTTTTTTTCTCCCAACAAGGTTTGCAGCCTATGCTCTTCCTGCCTGTTCCCAAGGGAGATCCCACCTTGT
>NW_010265005.1:0-20241 GCF_000690775.1 Eurypyga helias | reverse complement strand
GAGATCATGCCTGCTCAAAAGTGCAAGGTGCAAGTGGAATTATAATTATTTAAAATACAGTGCTTGTAATTTACCAGTAGCCATAGCTACCCAGGAAGCTTTTATGATACAGCAGCATTGGTGGTCACAAGGAAAGGTAACCCTCTTGTAGCTTCTAGTAAAAATAGATGAGGCAGACAAACCTGAAGAGGTGAGTGGACATGAAAATGACAGAGCAGGTGAGTTCCAGAAAAGAGCTAACCCCTAGCCCCCCAAATCCCAACTCGCAGCTCCTTGATTAGAATTCTTCTGCAGGCCAGCTCCTGCTTGAGCCCGCACAGCCCAGAAGCACCACTGGTCACAGCCTTGGGAACTAGCCTGTCTGGTGGTTTTGGACCACATCTGATGAAGGGAATCTTCTCAAATCCACCCTGCTTTTCCCAGTCTTTGTTGGGCACCAGGGTGCCAAATTAGCTGTGAACCTATTGTCAGGCTAGCTGGGTATCTTGTATCTGGCAAGGCAAAGAAGTGATTGTCTTTTGTGAATGATTGTACCCCAGATCCTTCAGTTATGGGAGTGGGAATCCATGAGAACCATAGCTGGAGACAGGGCCCAGTCTGAGTCTGGGCTCAGTGTAGCCTGGGGAGCATATGTAACCTGTCAGCCACCTCTTCATCTCCCTTCAAATGTGTGTCACCTCTGTGACATTTTGATGTTTTCTCCTGTATTATCCATATGGAAGCACTTGAGTCTCCCGCTTCTCCATTCTCATGCAATGTGGGCCATGCTTGACCGCTCCGGTTCCCAGGCAAGCCCCATCCTTGGTTGGGTAGTCTGCAGGTAGCTGAAAGCATCCAGCTCTTGGATCTGCAGAACTAGATGTGTAGGGTGAGAAGGAAGGAATAGTGCCAGCCACCGTCTGGAGAGGGAGAGACAAGACTGCTGACTGAGAGTAGGTTACATCTTATGTCACCTTAAAACCTGGAATTCTGTGATTGTATTGTATTAATGCACGAGGTTTTGATTACCCAGTGCCTCAAAAGCCAAGTAAAGCAGATTTCCAATGCATTGGATAAAAAGAGTGAGACTTGTGCCAGGAAGAATAGTGCCAGCCACCGTCTGGAGAGGGAGAGACAAGACTGCTGACTGAGAGTAGGTTACATCTTATGTCACCTTAAAACCTGGAATTCTGTGATTGTATTGTATTAATGCACGAGGTTTTGATTACCCAGTGCCTCAAAAGCCAAGTAAAGCAGATTTCCAATGCATTGGATAAAAAGAGTGAGACTTGTGCCAGGAAGCACTGATTTTTTTTTTCCTATCCAAAAACTGCACAGATGTTGGTGTCAGACACTTTGATCAATGATAAACCTGTACTGTAACTCAGGGCCTTATTCCCACTGGTGCCTTGGCAGGAGAGCAGCAGTGTGCAGGTTGTGGCTAACTATCTTTTAGCTATTTCTGCTCGCTCCATGTATGTGGACATCAGGCAGATGAAGGCTGTGCTCGTGGGAAGTTTGGCAGTGCTCTTGCGGCATGACGCTGAGCTCACCCAGTTATCCATCCTGACACCAATAAACGCAGCTATCCAGCAAACAGCCTGCTAGAAACAAAAGCTACATTCAGAGCCTAAGCAGAAACAGTTCTTCAAAATGCGTTCAGGACAACTCGGGAAAGGGGGCAGAGGCAGGTAGCTGGAGGTTGTAACTCTGAGAGGCACCTTGCTTTGTGCCCGTTCATGAATTGCAGTGTCTAAGGCTGCGTCTTCCTGTGAGCATCAGACGGTCAGCTACCTCTGAAGCCAAGAGGGAGTGAGATGTCAAAGTATTTGTGAGACCCCAGGATCCAAGTGCTTTGGTAGTTACTAGTGTATGACTCAGCACACCTACTGGTGATAATACCCGGTCGTGGGTAGAGCGAGAGTGCGTTTCACTCACAAGACAGAAGTAACAGTGTAATTTTTTTGGATATAACGAAGTTCAGTAGTAAATGCAACAGTGGTTTAACAAGATTTGACGGAAAGTACACCTGGTTGTTACTGCATAAAGGACAGGGTCAGACAAACTTGTCGTGGAGACCCTCCTGTTGAGTCACAAGGTTCAGAAAAGACCCCCTTGCTCTCTAAACTCCTTCTCAGAGAGGAATCTAGGTGCAGCTGGACTCCATCCTATGCCTAGGTTTATGTCTAAAAGATTATACATGTGCAATCAATCCTTTATATTACTTAGCTAAGTTTCCAAAGTTTAGCATGCTACTAGTCACTTACTGACAATCTGTAACAGCAAGGAATCTCTTGACCTTGAGGAGTAACCTTGAAAGGCATTCCTACCCAAGGGGAGATCCTGGCATGCAGCCTACTGCTGTGCAGCAGACCTCAAAGGGTCCTGGGCTGTCCTCTGTTTATTAAGATGATTGAACTACCATCATATTTGCACCCCAGCAAGATATCTGGGTGACTGTTCCAGAAGGCCCTTGGCTACTGGGTTGCAATCCATTTCCCTCAAAGTCAAATTTAAGCTGGTTGTAGCCATCACGGCCCCCACTGGTGGTTATTTCTTGAGCAGGAGGACGGGGGAAAGCACATCACCAAATACCCACCACGTTGATTCAAACCAACAATTTCATGGGGTCTTTTCTACAGTATTCCTGCCACCAACCCTTTGAAAAGCAGAAAGTCAAGTCTCTATAAAGAAAGATGTTGCCTCAGAAACGACAAGCTATAAGAAATACATTTGGAGTGCTTTTCCCGTGCCTTTTTGTTTCTTCAGACTTTAAGGAACATATGGGTCACATTTTCAGGCTTACTCTATGACCTGAAGTATAAAGCCTTTTGTTTTAATGAAAACCAAAAGCTGAATTTCTTGTGAACTCCTCTGATTACTGAAACTGAGACATTAAGGTGCACATGTGCTTTCCTAGAATCTCCTCTGCAATCACAAAGGTTAGAAGGGTGTTTTCGAAAATAATGGGCGTGATTGTGCAGGCTTTGACTATGCTTTTGACTCTTACTTTTGGGTCCTGCCTTGGCCTGGGGGCTGAGCAAACAAAAGCAAATGCAAGAATAGGATAAACTTTGATGCAATGATTGTCATTTGAAACTAAAATTGTGCACTGGCAATCCGTTACACTTAGAATGATTATTGCAGCAACGGGAAATGATCCGTGGAGATGCCAGGAAGCATGACTACAATTTTGCTCTCCCATCTGCCTGTACTTCACAATGGGTTTTTCAAAACCTTGAATGCAGCCTGGTTCCTGCACCGATAGGAAAGCAGGTGTCAGGTGGTGCAGAAAAGCACATTTGCAACATATGGTTCTTGCTGGCAGCGTGCTTGCCAGTGCTGCAGGCTCGTGCTCAGCAGCCCCAAATGGTAGAGCAAACAAGTCACACAGAGCCATCAGTCTGGATCCGGGACACATAAGGTCACTATGCAGCATTGCAGATGGACACCATTAAAAAGTCAGCTGGATCACTGCTTCGCTGCCAGCACTGCAGTCATGGTGAGGGTTTTCTACTCTTGGGAACTCATGGTATTGCAGCCTCCGCAGCTGAGGGCAGTGTCCTTTCGTGGCAGCTCGTAATGACTGGTGGCACTGGGTCTCGTATGTAGGCTAGGAATCCAGGTCTTACAAGCTGCATAGAAAAAGAAACTTCAGTGAAACTTTTCAGCCCACAGCTTAGCATCCACTGCTCCCAGTCCATGCTTGGGAGAGCAAGGAAACGACCTACCACACCCTGCCTCCCAGCTAGGGCCCATGGCTACACCATCAGTGCCAAGACCTTAGGATAAGCAAACAACAGTGGAGTGTTCACTGGATAGATACACAGGACTTGGCCTACTTGAGTGCTCAGAGAAAGGCCTTTTCCTTCACTGCATCTCTGGTTCACACTCAAGTTGCATAGTGGCAGCCATGAAGAGGGGAATGCTTACAGTCACAAAAGCTATCCTGGCTGGTTTGGTCTCCAACCATAACTGGCTGTTCTCTACCAAATGTGCCCTGGTTTTAGGTTTGCTGCTATGGGAAGATGAAGGAAGCTGCATTACCTTCTCAGGAGATGGACTGAAACTACACAGCGTCAGCACCTTTGCTTCAGAAACGCCACTGTGCTGCCTGGCAGCTGACTCCACCTGCCTTTGCTCCATCCTGGGTTTAGACTCTGCTGGCACCAGCCTGCTTGACTATTCCTGCTTTGAGTGTGAACCTCACCACATTTTATATCTATACCAACATGACAACAGTTGTAAGGTTTCTGATTTCTGACATGATATTCCCAGAGGACCTGGGCTCAGGTTCTGAGATCTTGATGCGGAAGTGCAAAACTAAATACCTCCTGCAGTTCTAGGGCTGACTGGACTCTTGTTTAGCTCTGGTCAGATTTTCAAGGAAGAGAAAGATCTGGAATGGAGAATGGAGTGAGGTATCTTGTGGGCTACATCCTTTTCAAGCATTGCTACATATGTTTCAGATCAAACTTGTATCTTGCAATGTTTCAAACAATAACATCATCTTCAAAGACAGAGATAGGTTTCTTCCTTCCATTTTCTCTTTTCCCTTTTCCCCTTCTCCCCTTTTCCTTTCCCTCTCTCCCTGAAAACCACATTTTGCTACTCTCAGACTTTGATAACATTTTGATCTACGCCCCTTTCCCTCTTGATTGCTAAAATTCCTTTGTGCATAAATAACAAAGGAGATGTCAGCCACTGCTTGACATTTAAAACACAGAGTTAGTGTTCATGTGATAGGCACAGTGTGCAATCTCTGGGTAATAAAAGCCCAGCTCAAAGTTTGGCAAGGAAATGTGAATGTACAGGAGAAAGTGAAGCTAGACACTCAGGGCATTATTTGTACTGTGTCTTTTTATTTTGAAAGGACACTGTTGGGCTGGTATTCAAAACATTTTCCTAGCGTATAAACCTGTGGGGATTAGGAACCGAAATCTCTGCCTTTACTTACTTTCTTCTCAATCAACACTTTATTGTTGAAAACCCGTCAGTTGACGCACACTGAACACGGCGTATGTCTGAATAATGGTGGTTGGAATTAGTACTTCTGCTGAGGCGTACTTGGTGGTTGGAATTAGTACTTCTGTGAGTAGCTCACACTATGGTGTCTTGACTTGGCAGCTGGAAGGATCTAACCCTCGGTACTGTGCTGTACAGAGCTGAACTGTGGGAGTTGTGGCCGCCCGACTGAAGATAAGGTATGCGCTGGGGTATATGGAGTGTGATCTCACATACCTGTGTGTCTGTGGACGCATTGGTCTATGTCTGAAGAGGTGCAAGCTCTAGGAAAGGTTTCTTCTTAAGTTGGGGCATTTGTTACATTTCTGTGCCTTTTTTCATGTCTAATATTAACGTTGAACTCGTGGCTGCCTTTCCTTAATGTTAGGGCACTCATTCAGACTTTTCCCTCTTCATTCAGCTGTCTATTGACATGATTTAGAAGGAGATCCATTTTCTGGAACTTAACTCTTCTGCTAAATTTGCTTGAAAAGTAGGCATGAAAGCTGCAGTGCCAGGCAGACTGCTTCAGCACAGAATGTGCTCTGGAAACTGGGATAAGAAGAAAAAAAGCAGCACACACAGTACTTAAAAATTTCATAGTAATTTTATGTGGGAAGGGACCTCTGGCGGTTTCTAGTCCAAGTCCTCTGCTCAAGTCCTGCAACCATCTTCAAAGATCACTAGAGCCCATTTGAGGTAGGTGTTGAGTTGACATACCACAACGTGTCTGACCCAGGACTGCACCACTCTCTAGGCTTTCTTCTTCTATCCAATTTGAATTTCTTCTCTCCAGAGTACAGTCCAACCTCCTTCTCCCCTGTTGCTTATTCCCTCGCCTCACTCACATGGCATTGCATCCCCTACTTCTCAGGCTGGGGACCAGCAGCTTGATGTGTGAAAGGCAAGGAACTGAGGGCACTGATAGATTGAGTGGCAGCTACCTGCTGACCAGCCATCTGCCTGCTCCTGCTCCGAGTGGAGAAGAGGTTGAATCCTGTCTGCTTTTCCCTCAGTGGATTTTAACCTCTCTCTGTCACCCAGCTGCTGATTTTCACACCACCTGTAGAGTCTTCATTAATGTTGAGCCTCTTGACGATGCTGAGAAATCAAGGACATAAAGAATTGAGAGTCTGATGGATGGAAGGTCAGGTGGGCACAGTGGAAAACCAAGTTGAAATTTAAGTCAGATTGTGGCTCTGCTGCTTTTGACATCATAGTTTCTGCTAGCCAGGAGACGGTAGAAGCCTAGATCTCTCTCACTCACTCCTTGGCTCCTGGGAAGATGTGTGACAGGGGAGTGTGGTGTGACCATGTCAGCACTGCAGACAACAGTGATCCCAGTGAATGAGTGTGTCACACTCTCCAAGGTAGGATGGGAAGCCCACCGACTTGGAGTGTTTGTACCAGTGCCCAGTGTCAGCATCAACTCCTCCTGGTGAGTTCCTCAGCAGAACTATCTGGATGGAAGGCCACCAGCCAAGGCTGGTAGTCATGGGAGTGCTTGGACCGACAGCTGGAGGCATTCTGCTCTGCTAATTGTGATTTTAAACCACATCGATAAGCCTGACAGTTGGTGTCTGGCTCCAGTGACCCCCCCCAAGTTCATGTTAGCTCAGTGCAAATTTAAAGGAGATCCTGTGCTCGAGGAGGCCAAGAATTACTCACTGAGGAGTAATCCAGGTTTTATCATCTGAGATGTCAGGTAGGCACAAGGCTGGCAGCTGGTACTGTGCATTAGCAGAAGCTACTGTTGGCTTGTCTGCCCAGACACAGCTTGTTTACATGATATGGTGCTGGGGCTTGGTACCCTGTAATGTGCCTTTGACAAGCCACAGAGGTGACAAGGGGCAGCAAAAAATGATTAGGTAACTAATTTGGCTTCCTGCCCTCTAGTTCATGCAACCTTGGGCTGGGTGAGTGTCTTAAGGTTTTTGGATTGTCTTCATTATCCAGTCTTTATAGCAGAGCTCACTGCATCCTGTGTTCAGTCTGCTGTGGTTGGCCTCAGCGGTACAGTACTAAACAAAAGGGGGTTTCTTGGATGAAGATTTGGGGAAAATGGGAGTCCAGCTCCGATGTCACTTCTCAACCTGCCTGACACAATTGTCATGCTCCCGCCACTTCTGGAGGAAGAATTTGTTCCTGTTCTCCCTGCCCTCTTCCCTCTCCTCCCCCCAACCTACTGATTGCTGCTGTGGACATGAGCATGGCACTTCTCTGTGCTTGGGGAGAGATGGACAATTGCGTGATGAGCCATGCCCCCTGCGCACTGTCCTACCAGTGCAGAGCCATCTGCCAGCCCTCCGCTGCACCCTTCATGGCTAGAGTGTCCAAGGTTGTGATACTGAGTTAAATGAGAGGGGTAACTGCTCTTCCCCTGATCAGCACAGATGAAGAATCAGTGAAAAAAGCTGTCTCTGCCTTGAGGTGCACTCTCTCATACCCTCTTAGGCTTAGCTTAGTGCATGCTTAGCTTGTATGGGGCTTTCACACCTATACATATAAACTTGTTTTCTCAGGCATGGTCTCCCATTGCTCTCCCTCTCCTTCCAGGGTGGATCACTGCCACAGAAGTTCTAAATATTGCCCAGGTTGTCTGCTTACTGCTGTGCTCTGCCCTCCCCTGGTGAGAAGGCCTTGGTAGGAAAAGCCAATAGAGACAAGGCTTCTGTGCCATTGCATGAAAAGGGAGCCTGCAAGCACAGCTTTGTCTCCACTGAGCTATTCCCATAAGAATGGAGCCATAACTTCTATCTGTTCTTCTTTTTCCAAAGGCATGCATGGATCAGGGTCCTACAGACTTCTGTCATCTCTGAGAGGATGATGTACCACAGTGGTTATGAACGGTGTACAGCATCTCCCACAGTATGTCTTTCACTTCGTCCTGGGTGCCATGCTGCTTTAAAGAGTTTTGGTATCCTTCCCAGGAACTTTTCTTGTCAAAAACACAAGGACGACATCTGTCCAGGGGCTTGGGATTATGTGACAGTTGCTTGTCATCCAATCCAACGTGTAATCTCATACCTCAAGATGACATTGGCAGCGGACTAATGAAGTACTTCCCAAGGTCCCAGAGAGACCAGAGGAGAATGGGGTGGTAGAAGATTTGACCAAAGCAGACTATTTTATAATCCACAGGAACTGTTTAGTAAGTGGATGAATTTTCTTCTGCCCTCATCATCAGTAATCAATTACACACACTGTGCTCCATGGAGCATGTTGTACTGGGATGGATACCTCACAAAGCTTGAACTAGCAAATGCCATAAACTGAGTGGGAAAACAGCGTTATCATGGGTCTAGGCTTTATGTTATTTTAAGGAATGAATTATGAAATATATGAAGGTAAGAGCTAGCAAAACAGTGTATCTGTAGGAAACTAGAAACTTAGGCATTTGCTAATGAGGCCTGATGGATGCAACATCTCAAAGTGTGACAGATCAAGGTGAGAAAGCAGGAGGGCACCATTCAGTGAGAACTGAAGCTGGAGCAATGATGGCCTAGAGTGAGCCAAGCCCTATTACACTTGCCAGCAATTTTTTTTTTTTACTGGTTCTGATGCATACTGAAACTGGCTTTTGAGTTTAATTTCCTGTGTTGAATTTGATGTTTCTCATATTGCAAAATGTTTTTGTAATGGTTTGTAAGCTAGTAGTATCCAAAAGTCCAACCAGGTTTCTCATCTTATCCGAGCAATCCCTGCTCCAAGCCAGTGCTCCTCTAATTAGGGAAGGCTGAAGCAACACACCATACTAGAGCTATTAGCACATCTGAAGTGTCCTAGGTTGCACATGAGCATCCTTCCACCTACGCTATGTTGGACCAAATCCTCTTAGACCATCATTAATGTGACAGCATCAACATGATGAAATACTGGATCAGTGAAGCAGAACGGAGACTTTTTTTTCTTGTGAGTAGTTATAATATTTCCAGTGTTTGCCCAGGCTCAGCATTGCATGAATGTTTCATTAACGGAATGCCTGGCACTACAGTCAAAGGCAAATGTTCTCAGGCTGTGAATCAGCACTTTGTACTGTCTGTGTTGCCTCATCTCCTTCAGGTTTTTCCAAAAAGTTGTCCTGCATCAGGACCAGGAAAATCCTCACTGTAGGTTTCTGGCAGTTAGCAGGGTAGTGTGAAACACCCTCTCCCAATCACAAGACTCTTTCAAAATACCAAGCCAGGATAACATTTTTTTTTCATGATCAGTCTTTCATAATTTTGGATGGAAGGGTGAGTTCTGCACTTTGAGTTTGAATCTTTGTGGGATGGTAACACTGAAGAACTGCCCTCTTGGTTTCAATGTCAGGAGCAACTCATACCTACTTGTGCCTGATTTTCTGCATGATGTGTGATTCCTAATTTGAAAGTGCCGTTAAAGACTGAAGTTGAAAAGCTGAAGTGCTGAAAAACTGAGGAGAGATGAAGACACCTAGAATCAGTGTTCCATATGGTACGTGTTATTCAACAAAGGCAGCAAAAGAATTCTGCACAGGCTACTTCTGCTTTTAGCAAGACATAAAAAACACATATAAGGTCAAATTTATATCAGGCAACATGTTGCCACAAGGGATTCATTTGATCCTTATTGCTTCAAGATGCCCTCATGGATAATGAAGAGGAGGAAATCATCAAGAGGCACATGAAAGCGTGTTGCCAAGCACTTAGGATTCCTCATTTCAGAAAAATCCTCAAGCCAGCCCAAAACTCCAGGGAGTTTGGGTGGTCTCTTTGTTTGTAAGCTTTCCCTTTGAAACATCTTCTTGTCTTTTTTCATGACAGTCAAAATTCTCATGCAGTTGTTTTACTCTGGGAACTGGTATTTGATGCAAACTTCTTGTGATTTTGCCCTGGCAGGCAGCTAAACACACAGCTAAACACAGCTGCTCGCTCACTCCCCTCCAATGGGACAGGGAGGAGAATCAAGAGTGAAAAATCTCATGGGTTGAGATAAAGACAGTCTAATAATTAATTAAAAAATAAAAAAGAGACACCGAATAAAAAGAAACAAGAAAGAGGAAAAACCCCAAAACCAAGAAAAACAAGTGATGCAAAAAACCTCAGTTGTTCACCACCAACTGACTGATGCTCAGCCAGTCCGTCATCAATGGCAGCTCTGGCCAGGCTCCACCCCCTGACGTTTTATTGCTGACTGTCATATGGTATGTGGTATCCTTTTGGTCAGTGAGGGTCAGCTGTCCTGGCTGTGTCCCCTCCCAACTTCTTGTGCACCCCCAGCCAACTCACTGGCAGTGCAGGGTGAGAAGCACAAAAGGCCTTGACTCTGTGTCAGCACTGCTCAGCAGTGATATAAACATCCCTGTATTATCAACACTGCTTTCATCACAATCCAAAACACAGCCCCATACAAGCTACCATGAAGAAATTTAACTCCACCCCAGCCAAAATGAGTACAAAACTCTACAGGGGGATTAATCTCTCCAGCTTCAGCAGATTAGGAAGGAAGCAGCTACTCTAAGCATGCTGTCTGTGCTCTCTTCCTCACTGGGGGACAGATACTGGTTCTTCCAGATTGTGATTCATCCTGCTATTTTAGACACCGGTCATAACACAGGACAAATTGCTCTCTGGATTGTCCTATTTCTCGAGGCTGTCACTGCACCCAGTGGGACAGATTGACGTTTTGTGCGGGCAGTTCATCTCACTGGTCTGAGACAGTCAGCTGAGGACAGGATAAATCCCCCCAGATACATCTTGCCCTCAAGACTGTAAGAGTAGAAATGAAATTGTGGCAATTTGCAAGACTAAGGTCGTGTGCTTCAGAATTAGTCTCTTTTAAACTTTCTCATTTCCCAATGTAAAATTTACTGGACTACAGGTCTTTATAATTGATTCATAACTGGACTTTCAGTTTAGTTTGTTGTTAATAAAAAAGTATCTCCAAGGTTTTGATTGAGAAGAGACTGCTGTTGTTAAATAATCTGGTTATTTTTCTTATGAAAAGATGCTCTCAGTTTCTCTAAGGTGCAATTCTGCAAAACCAAATGCCCCTTCATAATTTCATTTGTGAGGACAATCTCATTAAAATCTCATCACTTTTGGGCTTCAGAGTTTGCAGGATTGGGCCATTAAAGGTGTGTGTTGCTAATTAGTAGTAGCATCCAATAATGGCTTTGCATTTTAACCTAAAGCTTTGTCAGGGCTTACAACAAACTGAAAGTTCGATTATATGAAACCCATGTCTAACTAAAGAAGAAGCCCTTCTTCTTTCTTATGTAAATATCAGTCAGTCTGGAGGGACTGCTTACAATATTGTCTGTTGATTAATTCATCAGGATTAAAATTAAGAAGAGACTTTTGGATTTATACTGCTCTCACGCATCTAGGCACACTTCAGAGGAGCAAGTCACGCATATAATGGGCACTGAAATAGTACATTTTGAAAGCAAAAGATTCCCCTTGTGTCTGCCAGTAACAAGAAGTACTACTTGTGATCAACAGCCATCAGCTCCTGCAAAATTAAACCTATGGGGTTTGTTTAGTTACACTCCAGGTATTGCCAGAAAAACGGCTGCAATGCCGTTACTGTCATTTTTTCAGTGATGTCGGTGGACCCATCTGTGCCAGCAGTGCCTGCCTCTCAAAGCAGCGCTGGGCAAGGACACCAGCTTGCCAGGCTCCTGCTGAGCAGGCGAGGAGCAGAGTTTGTCAGCAGGGAGTAAGACCAGACGTGGTTCAAACTTTTCAGCAGTCTAGGCAAACTTAGCCCTGTTATAGTAACCATTTGAGTATTTCTTTCCTGTTGCTGCTCTTGTATCTCCAAGGGAGGAGGAGGAGGTGTGAAGACGCCCCTAGACATCTACCATGGCATTGCAGGGCTGTGATTAGCTTTTGGAACTGGTGGGGCAGGCGACACCATCTCCTCTTGGCTTGGTGCAGGTGCTAATATCAAGCCTGGGTCACCACATAAGTCCATGTTGAAGTTATGGTCCATATTATTCCCTGTGCAGACTACGTAGAAGTCCTACCACTTGGCATTCTAGTTGATTCTCTCTAACTTAATTGTCTCTGGTCTTGACAGCCCATTTTTTATCTTGCCCAGCCCAGCCTCCTGGACTTGAGGGAATGGGGCCATCAACCTTCACTCCAGGAGATGTCACACAGTGCACTGGCTTGATTGAGTAAGTAATTTGTATGTTTGGTGTCTCCTGCTCTTAACATCTCTCTTCCTCCCTGGCACTGAGGATTCATACTATGGATCTGTGTAATCTCCCCTACCTCCTGCAGTGAGTGGGGGGAAGCCTTTCAATTAACCAAATTTGTTTTCAGTCCTTTCAGAAGCAGTGACAGACCCTGCCACAGTGACTTTCTGTGCGTTGTGGAGAGGCAGGGATGCTGAGCGGTGCCATGGCCAGCTGCAGCAGATGCCATCACATCCCCACAGGTTGGCTCTGATATGTCACAGAGGGGTCAGAAGGGCAGTCCCATGCTTAACGGGCCCCTTCTGATGCTCAGTCATGGTAGCCCATGTTGCTTCCCCTGAAGCAGGCTGCAGAAAGAGGTGTGGTGTGAATGGGTTAAATGAGGAAAACAGGCAGTCTGTAAAAACCTAAACCAGAGCGTCAACAGGCTTCACAAGAACCATTTGAGGAAATAAACAAAAAGCAATTAAGAAAAGCAAATTGACATATTGGGTTGCATTCACAGAAGGGAAGGGAGGGATATAACTTTGTGTTTGGAGACTTTGCAACAGCTTGTCTTTTCCCCATTGGTTTAAAGGCAGAGTAGCAGTGGTGTCATCTGTTGGTCAATATTTAGGAGAAAGAGCTGACAGGGAAAAGAGTCTTAATCACTGAGGGTTGTCTCTGTAAACACAACATTTATTTTATATTTATGCTATGCTTTAGGGATCCTGCCTATTTCTGCACAGCCCAGGAAGAAGTTGCTCTCCGCATTTTGCTTTCTCTTTGCCTCTATGTATAATTTGGTCTCCCTTTTTCCCTCTTCCCTAAGGCAACTGAGGATTCACCACAGCTAGCGAGGGTAAGATGCAGAGCAGTATACTAATACTACTCGTAGACTAATTCTTCTCTTCCCATCTGTTGGTCTTGTTCAGGCTAACCCAGGGTCAAGCCCACTGATTTGGTTGGGGGTCAGGCAGGACTTTTCCCCCAGACTGGATTGGCAGGGACCTTCCCCTATACTTGCTGTTTCTTGAGCTGACCTGTATGTTTCTCCAAATGGAAATCACACCCGTTTGGGCTGGGGTTTATTCTATTTCAAGTCAGTGCACAAGATGAAGGTGTCCAAAACAATATGCAGTAAGTCGTTGTCATCTGAGACTTGATAAGCCATTAAAGCTATTTCAGGTGCAGCCTAAAAGCTGAATTAAGAGGTACAGTACAGCCAGCCTCACTCTCTGCCACCACTGTGTAGTGGTGTATCGCTGTTACTAGGACATATTGCAGAAAGACCTTCTTACTTTCTGCCTTCACAGAGTGACTGCAGGTTGCTTGTAAAGGTCATTTGTTTCTTTACCTCTGGATATAAAAGATTATATTGAGCTTAATGTGAAAGATACTGAACTCTCACCCCCCCAGCTGCCATCAAATGGCTTAAACGTCATTAAGTTACACTGCTAATTCAGCAAGTTCAGAGAAATGAAGTTGCGAGGAAGTGTCATATCATTAAAAGACTTAAGTGGCATTAGTTTCTCCACTGATAAAGTTTGGATTGAATTTCCATGAAAATCCAGTTTTCTCCCCATCTCTATAAAATATCTGCATTTTATTAAAGAGTTAATCTCACCTTGATCTTTTTTACAGGAAAAGGCAGCTGGGTCCCAAAATGTTCCTTAACAGCTTCTTTATGGAGCGGTGTCCAAGTTGGCTGAAAGAGGCAGGCCACAGAAACTGGTAGGCTACCTAGGAATTAATTGCTATGGCGTACATAATATGAGGGGAGGAGTTGCGTCTTTTGTACTCATGTATCTCAAGATTCACCCAAGAAAGTCTTAATGCTGATGGTTCCTTTTTTAAGCTGCGTATTTAACATGAGAGCTCAAACTGAGAGGTCAAGCCAGTTGCGATGAAAATAGAGGAGATGGGATGGGGTTTGCTGGATGTCAACAGTAATCAGCATGTGTGGAGAGTTAGAATTTGTCCAAACCGTATCTTGGTTTGCTTAATGGAGCAGCATGCAATATGCAAGGATGGAGAAGTAGAGGTGTGGGACTTTCTAACCTGCACCTCATCTCATCTCTGCAGCACTGTGAAGGGACTGATCCGAGCTGATGAGTGGTCTGGCTGAGCACCGTGAGATCAGAGGCGTGTTGTGGTCTGGCAGGTAGTCAGCCCCTTTATAAATTCAATGGATGGTTACACTTCACAAAGCAACTCAAGGGGCTGTTTTAAATGCAGCAGTGTGCACAACAATGACAAAAGTGTGTGCAGACAAAGGAACAATGTTCATTTTCTCTGGTGGGCTAGCAGTGGCTCCCATGGTCAAGTGTGCACTGGTGAAATGAATCTTCTGGCCGTTGTCTCTCACCACCCTCCCATTCCTACCGTGCACTGATCTTGGAAGTCACAAACAAGATTCCTTTTAGTGTGATCTGTCCTGGTAGAGGCACTACATACCTGCAGCTGTCAGTGTGTCCTCATTACTCTATAGACTTCTGCCTTCTAAGAAGGTAATGCAAACCCATGTTCCCCGTAAGATCTGGAATCCTTTCTCTTAGCTTTGGGTTTGGACAAAGTTTTAGGTTGGCTACCCTCTGTCTGAGAGAAGTGAGCGAACATGAGTGGGAGAAAAGACAAATACCTATTTCCAGCATGTAAATCTAGACAGTGCTATTGTGCTCAACACTTTGTGGCTGACAAAGTTAAATGCTGAGATTGCTGAAAGGACAGGATTGGACATCTGCCACTTTCATTAGCTGGAGAGATATTTTTCCCAGTGATGTACTTGCTACAGGTTCTGTTACTGTGTCCAGTCAGAAACCACACTCAGCCATAATGTCATCAAGTCTCATATCAAACCAAACCACAGGAGCAAAGTGGGCGCCAAGACAGACCAGGAGGCAAGATGTCACCATCCTGCTCATTGTACGGCGTGCCTATCTAGAGCTGCGCAAGCAGGTGGCATAAACTTCCTCCTGACAACAGACTGCCTGGATCTCTGGTTAGAATGGTAATGAGCATGATTTAGAAGGATAAAGAGCTGCTTTAGGAGATTCATCTGTGTGCTGAAAGCCATGGAGAAGAAGCAGATGGCTGTTGCCCTCTTTGGTGTGAAACCTCAGCAATGCCCTACCCACCTCATTCCTTGCTTTGCTTTGTTTTAATTTGCTTTTACAGCTGATAAGGCATTTCTGAAGCAGTTGCCTGAATTTGCATGAATTCTGAGATTTTCAAACTGACCAGAGCAAACCAGTTTTTTCAAAAGGAGTGATGTCTAAAGTTTTGTGCTTTCTGGGGTTATTTTGGGAGCAGGACATAGAGCTATCATATATACCATGGATACAGTGGGCTCCTGGAAAGTCAGAATGTGCCTATGTGCCTGTACAACTCCATATCCAGCAAAACACAAAGAAAATGCAAGACGACCCACAACTACTAATGTCCTTATGTGCAAAGCTTGGATTGTAAGGGTATCCATCCAACAGAAGGAAATCTGCATACTTCTGTGAGAGGATATGAAGGTTCATTGTCCTAGGTGGTATGGACTGTGACCCCAAAGGGCCTTGGGAAGCCTTTTCAGAGCCAGGCCCTACAAAAAGCAGTTGTAGATGGCTTGGAGGACATATTTGCCATGAAGAAAGGAAATCTAATTTCAGATCCTCTCCCCAGTTCCCTCACAGCTCCAGGAGGTGAGTTTTCCACCTCTGATCATCACAGCTGTGGTCACTGATCTGACTTAGGGTAGTTCATACAATACTCAATAGCAATGTGAGCAATGCACATCATCTCTGCCCACTGCATGCTTTCCAGTTCCCCTTAATTTGATCAACTAAATTGCCTCATTAACAGGTTGGTGTTATTCCTTTTTAAATTACCTGCATATATTTATTTACTTTGAATCTTCTAGTTGCCATGGCACCTTACATATATTGAGCAAAGGGGAAATTTGAGAATGGACAATTCATTTATCCCTCTAAAAGGCTGAGGATAATGAAATATTCAGATTTCTCTCCTGCCTCTGTGCCTCTCAGATGCTATCTTGCACATGAGTGACAGCACTGCCCTTAGATGCTTGTTTCATGGCTAGTGCAGTCTGCAACCCATTGGTCTAGATGGATATAGCAAGGTGCCTGGTTTGAGTGATATTGAAAAAAGAGACTGTAAATCCCATTGTTTTTCATCCATAGCTTTGGACAGGAACTATGAAGTTAGAATGTTTACAACTCCAGGAGGATGCAAGTCATAGGTTTCCATTCTGCTCACCCTGCCCTGAAGTAAAGCTTGAAGAAAGCACTGCATCCAAACTTGAAGACATGGGATCTACAACATCCCAAGGAAGGAGAATTTCAGCCAGATGAGAGAGACCATGGTGGAAATTCAGTGTATGGTGTGAGCTCCTGGGAGTACTAATGTGGGGGTGGATATGGCTTGATTGTGCAAGTATAACCAGAGGACTTAACTGAACAGGTTTGCTGAACTACCACTACATTTCAGGGTTTTTCCCCTGACTACCCGGCTGATTCTTTTCCTTCTCACAGATAAGTCATCTGCCAGGTCAGGTCAGGTTAACAGGGACTTTGCAGAGAAGAAAGATGCCTTCTGTAGCGCAGGATGAAGGCTGCTTCCTAGGAGTTTGCTGTGCTTTCCAGGAATTTTGTTTACTAAAGCCTGTGCTCATGTAGGGTCTTCAGACACTGCCAGTGTTTTGATCTCTTCTCTGTTTCTGTCCAGCACTCCGCAGTTGTGAAATCGGGCCCTTCACTGCAGGATGCTGGAGGGCCGTGTGACAGGGGAAGGTGGGCACAGCAGATGCTCAGCAGACCCTGGTGAACTCTACATCTGCTACATGACTGGACACGTCTTCCCAGCTCAACAAGCCCATGTATTCCCAGAGGTTGCTACTGCCCTGTGCCTGTCACCTTTCTGAGCGAACAGCATGTGGTAGTCAGCCCTGCCCCCCTTCCTGCAGTGACCCTTGGTTCTCATGTCACCGGGACCTGGAGGAAGGCAGACGAGGCTGCCCCACAAAAAGAGATGTTAAATGGTCAGCCCACGCAGGACTGAGACGTCTGTCTGTGACAACTCCTGCTCCCAGACTTGGATGCTTGTTATTTTTAATTAGGAATGAGCTGATAGGAATAATCTCAGGCCCCGATTGGCAGGCCAATAATCAAAGAATTTAATGAAAATTTGTGCAAGTGACAAGTCTCTGTTGGCCCAACAATGGGGTTGACACTGTCAGCTTCAGGTGAGTTCAGCACCTTGGTGAATATCCGTATGAATTTGCAGTCTGAGCAGAGTTAGGTAAGAGTTAGGTAAGCAGTAAAATATTCACTTTACTCCTGCAAGGGATGTCAAAGGACAGAGGATATTTCACAATAAGCATCTCTGGAACCTCCTAGTCTTTTCCGTATTTTCTTGGTTTTTTTCCAGAATTTTCTATAAATCAATGATTTTTTTTTAAAAAAAAAATCCATATATATTTATATAAGATCTTTTAAACACTGAATCTGCAGGTCTTGGAGATGCACAGGGATTGTCCATCCGTGCTGGGCTATATGGGCTTCCATACCTGGTGGCTTTCATATGTGAATTGGACATCAAAAATCAAAGAATGAGCCCACAAAGCAGACTTCAAAATGAAGACACAGATCCCACAGACCAGTACATCTCCCTGTCTACAATAGTGCACCTTTAATTTGCCTTGTGGTATCTAAAAACTGAAATTCTCAGTAAACCACAAGGCTCTTTTGGGAGGGGCTTTAAAGTGGTTGGGGGAGGAGGAGGCTGGGGGTGAAAAATCTCTGGTGGTATTGGAAGAGTTGACAGTGCTGTTTGTCCAGTCTTTCTTCCCTTCAGCACTTTTTGTTTCCTGCACTATATGTCCTTTTGGGATGTGATGGAGAGGGGTAAGGTTGTCTTCTTTACTGGGCGGATTCCCATAATTTAAAGGTCAGTCAATCAGGTGGCTCAGGGTGAGTTTGCCACCTTGGTTGCCAGCCACAGCCCGACTCCCCTCCTGATTTAGGCCCTGATTCTGTACTCTCAGTGAGTCATTGAATGGGCAGATGCTGGATGTAGCTTTTACCCCTCTATAAATCATGCTTTATTGCTTACACTTGCAGAATAGCAGCACACTGACCAAGAGAAGCCAAGGAATTGGGAGTATCTGACTTTTCAACCTTTCCTGCATGCTGAACTGAGCTGAGCTGCAGGACTCTGCAAAGCTGCCTTCAGCTCAAAGCTGAGCTGCCTGCTGTTGATGCAACAGGACTGGATGCAGGGCCTTTGCGTACCACAAATGCCCTCTGTGCTTCAAAAACGAAAATGTCTTTTCTATCCCTATCCAGCAAGCCCAGCTTCTTCCCTGTCCATCTTTCCCACTTAAAATGTCAATAGCAACCTCTGTGCAGGGCATTTCCAAGGACTGACAGCCAAGGAGTGTTAATAGACTGAGGTATATCTGAAGACCGTCAATTCTGGGTAGGCAGCATTAATCCCTAAGAAGTGACCTATACCTTAATCATTATTGCTTAAGTGATTTTTTCCTGATCTTTATTTGAAGTGATGTGGCAAGATGCAAATTATCCCCTGAGTCAGGGTTCTCCACGGGAGGATTTTCATACCTATATACTTATATTGTCTTTTTAAGGTGTTATTTTCTTCTAAACATCTCCCACCTGCAACTAATTTGATTAATGCTGCTGAAAAAACTTATTTTTGCCTGTGATAAGAAGACAGGTTTAATTGCCTTCTCCTCACCAGTGTTTGGGAGCAAGGGATGATGACGACTATAGCTCTTGATTTTCCCTTCCTGAAAGCTGTTTGACTAAAATAGTATCTGGCAGTGACAGCAGATAGAAGATCTTTAACTAAGGTATTTCAATTATGAAGGACATAGTTGCTCTCTCATATTATAGGAGAATAAAGGGGTCAATGATGAAGTTAATGGCCGGTGCATTTGAAACAAATTAGAGGAGGTACTTCTTCATGTAGTGTGAAGTCAGTCTATGGAATTTGTTACCACAGCAGGTCAAGGAGTCAAACACTGCAGGCAGATTGAAAAATGGGCTGGATAATTTTATGGCCAATAATAACATTCTTAGCTATGGCTGTGGGATACAGTGGGAGTAGCAGGTGGTGGTGTTCACAATACACACGGATGGCAGCAGGAGCAGCCAAGCAAAGTGTTTCTTTCTGCGTTCTGCCGAGTGAAAATGCTGGTCTTTCCTCTTCCCTTTATTAGCCTGAGGGGTGCAGTGCTCCAAGATCAACCCACTCCACCATCTGTCCCGAGGAAAGCAGGGTGCTTCGATCATGGTTGCTCTGGGGAATGAAAGTCAGGCAAAAGCTAGCCTGGCAAACCTTGGCTGGACGGGTAAAGTTTGGACCATTCCAAGAATGTGCGTTGTGCACAACTACAGGAGACTGGTCTGAGTTCATCTTCCATGTGTAAAGATGTGCTAGCAGGAATTAGCAGTGCAGCTCAGACGCAGGATCCTGGTAGATTCTTCTGGGGGCCCTGAAACATCTGTTTCTGTGCAAAATCCAAGAAACCCTACAACCGCCAGATATGCTCCCATGGAAGGAATTTCCTCGTGGTTGTCATCAAAGGTAAAAAAGCTCCTGTTCTGCATCCTGAAGGGTAAATTGCCATCCTTGGAAGGCATCTAGGATCATACCACCACCTCAGTGAGTGCCTGCCTAACAGGTATGTGTAGTGGGTTTGTGTGGCCAGGTTTTGGCAGTGGGAGGGGCTACAGGGGTGTCTTCTGTGAGAAGCTCCAGAAGTCTCCCCTATGCCTGACAGAGCCAATGCCATCTGGCTACAAGATGGACCTGCTGCTGGCCAAGGCAGAGCCCATCAGCAACAGTCATAGTGCTTCTGTGATAACATGCTTAGGAAGGGAGGAAAACCCTGAAGAGGAATTTGCAGGCAGAGAGAGGGAGAGAGAGATTGAGAGAGAGAGAGATAGGTGAGAGAAACAGCTCTGCAGACACCAGGTCAGTGGAGAAGGAGGCGGAAAGGATGCTCCAGGCACTGGAGCAGAGACTCCTTGGCAGCCCGAGGAGGACCCCTCGCTGGAGCAGGGGGTTGCCCGAAGGAGGCTGTG
>NW_010265004.1:5107-20260 GCF_000690775.1 Eurypyga helias | reverse complement strand
ATTCTATGATTCTATGTAAGCACACCTGCTCTCCATTCCTGTGTGTAGTATATGAGAAGTAAAGGAGGAGGATATCCCTATTTCTTTCAGCAAAATAATAGCAGGACTCGAATGAAGTGGGCAAGGGGAGGAGGTTTGCATGCATCATGGGGCAGTATATCTCAAAGAATATCCAGTTACTGTTAGGCACAAATGACCTTTTCTGCCAAGTGTTGTTAGTTTGCACATTTCTGCTGTTGTATTTCAGCCTCTTGTAACTCCCACAGATGATCAGAGACAAAAGGAGAAACAAGAATGAGCACCTGTCCCAACCAAAGGTCACAGAAGTCTATACAACAACTCTATGAACATCCAAATGGGAACTTCCCTCAAACTTGCTGTTCAGCTCATCTTTAAGAGCTTGACCAAACCATGACAGGTGTTTTTATCTTGGCTTGGACAACTGCAAGCCCCAGTACAAAAAGTTATATAATGAGACTCTATTGGCATATAGAGCCAGAAATAGATTGGACTTGGAAGGTAATGTTGCTCAAGGTCTTTTGCGCTTTTTACCCCCTGCATTGCAGGAACAACACTAAATCATGCAGTATTGCAGAAAATCACTTCAAGAATTTAGTCCTGAATTGCCCACTCATGATCCAAGTGGCTGAAATTGTTTAAGCCATCCACGAGGGATGTTATGGCAGATAACGCATTGACAAACTAGTTTGGTGCCACTTAAACCATTTCTGCAGACTCACCGTCTCCTGATGCAAGATGGGCAAATAAGCAAATTAAGACTTTCAGCTCTTATAAGGCACAGAGGAGCTTCTATTCTTTTGTTGTTGTTGTTTTTGTTGCTGTCATAAAACCTTTTTCCTTTCAAACCATGGAGAGGTCTCTCTGGCCCTCAAAATCAAAAGAGAAGCCACGACCTGCTGTATCAGATACTTATGACAGAGTATAACATTTACTTGATTGAGGTGGTGAGAAGTCAGCAATTATAAAACTTTAGGGCACATTGTATCCAGAATCTTGACAATGTCTCATTTGCTTTGCTAAATAACTCCCACACTTGGATAGCGAGGACTGAGTCAGTAAAGATGGAGTCACAGCTTCTGGCACACCTTCAGAGGCACTGATTAGATGGCACCAAATGAATAGAAGCAAGAGTTGTAGCATTTCATTTGTACTGAAGGTGTCAATGACTGTGCTTAATTTCTGTCTAGGCATTTAAGAGTAGGAGCATGAATAGAATCTGACAAGCCAAAAAGAACCCTGAAGTCTTGGATCAAGAGTTGGGGGGACCTGCTGAGTTTTATTCTGCAAAGAAAGAGCAATTGAAGATGTCAAATGATAAGTTTATTTAAGAGACTGGCTTCTTTGTGACCTAGATGTATATAGATAAGCATTCTGCCTGAAGTGCCAGATCAAAATATGAAGGAGGAAGAGCAGCAGTCTGTGCTACTCATCTTGTTACCAGTCAAAGGAAAAATTGCAATTTGTATGAGCTCTGATACCTCACTTGCCAGCAGCTAGTAAGTTGCCTAAGCAGCTGAAGGTATAAACTACAAGGAAAAAAAAGGAAAACTACCTAATAGGAGTCCAGGAGAGAGGTGAAATGTAGACTTACACATCTTAACAGAAATAATAAAGGTGTGGGCAAAGCTGTCAGAGTAACTACTCACAGCCAGCTAACTGTGACTGAAGGCACAGATAAAACTGGTCACAAATCACAAGAAATGTCTAGCGTCCCATGCAACATAAGCAGTTTCTAATACAAACCATAAGATAGTCTAGAAATTTAAAACAATTAAAAAAAAAAATCTGTATTTTGAAAATTCAAAGGAACTAAACATTTATTTGGTGAAGGAAGAGGTCCAAGCTTGTCTTGTCCTCTGCCCTCTCATCAGACTGTATCACAGCCGGAAGGAAATTCAAAAGTAGGTTTCAGAAGACTCTCTGTATTCCTCATTCCCTTGAGGATGGAAGTGCAAAGAATGCATAGAATAAGATGACATTAGAGAAACTGCCTTTGCAAGGCTGTGCATGGGGGCCTGATCTCTTACCCTGGTCGCTGAGCTGTAAGACACCCTTTATTTCTGGCTGGAAGAAAAAGGCAGGCTTGAGAACCACCCAAATGCTCAAAACTATTCAGATCTCAGACAGATCCAACAGATTTACCTCTCTTAACTGGATTTAGATCCCTAAGCATTTTCTGAAGATAAGCTTCTTTCTGAGACAATAAAGACTTCTAGTATGACCATCTGATAAAGGTACAGCTTCCCACCATTTATGAGGCAGTTTGAGAAATCCATCAAGGAAACCATGAAAGGGATAAAAAGTTAAATAGAAAAAGAGAGAGACACAGGCAAAAGAAGACTTAAAATAACCCAGAAAAAGCTTTACAGGAAAAATTCAAGGACAAGAAAGTGTAGGACATGGTTTAAACCCAAGCTGCATTTACCATGTGTTCCCCCTGTTACCATGTGTTCTGTCCATTGCATGGGCATGGGCATAGCTGCACCAGATGGGTAATGCTATTGCAGAGAGGCTCATTCACACCCACAACAGGAAGATGCATACGGAAAATCACCCACAGGAAAAGCAATCATTTGAATGTTGATGCAATATGAACAGTTACATAAAATACAAATTTATATAGACCTGTAAATACGGCTAGCAAATCCTATTCTGGGTTGTAGTAGCATTAGGAGAAAAGTGATATCATTCCTATCAACAACAGGAATGATATGTGAGTTGATAAAGCACCTTGCACTCAGTGGGAGACAATTTCTACTAACTCAGAAATTGAATTAAGAGATCAGAAAGAATGCATACTGTCCAAAGAAAGTTGGAAGCCCTTAAATTCTCTCATTTAGAAGTAGAGAACAGTCAATAAATAGTGCAACAAATTAGATGGAGATTCTAAAGCTGAGAGAGACGTCAATATAATAGAAAAAGAGCAGAGGAAGGTCTTCCAGTAATTATGGATAATACTTTGTGCTGTTAAACCAAACAGCATATGTGCAAAGCAAAACAAAACAAAACAAGGCAAAAAGAGTGAGATCTGAACAAAAAAAAAATGTTATCGTTTCTACTACCAACATCTCTTTTCATAATAGAACAGACAGCAAATTCATCTTCAAAGCCACTCCTGGGTTCACAGAACTGAAAGGTTTTACACAGGTACTTTGCAGATACAAAATATTTTACTTCTTTTACTACCTGTGGTGGAAGTTTTCAGTTAGTGAATTATACAGCATGTGAATGTAAAAGAAAGTTATAGATGGGCTTTCAGAATTTTTCTCTCAATAAATTCCAATTAGTTTTAAAACCTTCCACAGTAGCTATATGCCTATCTTTTAGCTTATGTCAAAATTATTTTCCATAATTACTATTTAGTAAGCCTTGGGTCAAATTTTCCTTTCACTTACACCAGTGAAATTAGACGTGAGTAAAGTTTTTTTGCTGTCTCCAGGAATTTTGCTCCCAGATGTTTCATTAAGTGCACTGTTTAAAAAAAAGTGACAGCATGTCAGATCACATCAACGTAGCTACCTCTGACAGAGCTGTAGTCATTTACACAAAATCAGAATATGGTCTACTATCACAGATTAATTGTGAATTTTTAATACAATTAGAACAGGTCAAAATCCCTTCCACTTTTACTTCTATCTTCATGAACCAAATGCACAATTTCCCTCAATCTTTCTACTGCAACTTTAATCGTTTTGGGTACATATGATGTATTAGAACCCTTAAATATCCCTGGAAATGTCACAGTATTATGCAAGAGCTGAAAGTCCTATACAAAAAATTAGAGTGTTCATATTGCCTGAGAGTTTAGATTTTTTTTAAATGAAAAGGAAAAAATATTTGAATACTCAATACAATATGAAATGTATTTATATAAAGATATCTTATATATAAAAACAGGCTATTGACACATGTACATATTTGTGTACACACATTTCAACGAGAACTTTACACTTGGTTGGAATGTAGCCTTTTTAGTACTGAAATATATTGTTTGATATGTGCCATCATATAAATTTCTACACCTAAGTTCTCTGTGTATGTTCGGATGGACCTATATGAAATTCATGCATAAGGGATACAAATGCTTTGTTTCCATTTGATCTTTTAAGCTTTCATAACCATATACATATATTAGATACAAAAAATGCTTCATTTCATCTCTTGAAAAACCACTTAATTCCATTGTTATTCTTCATTGTTGTGCCAAAATCTTACACCAGTAGGCCACAGCTCAAAAGATGTGTGCACATATTCATACAGATACAGAAAGGCTGGCATAAGATGGCTTTGGAAGTCAGTGTGTAAGGCAGCTCTAGGCAAGCACAGCTGAGCATGTTGTCTATGAGGTATCACGCAGACACCACTAACAAAGCTTCATGAACGACAAGGGAGTGCCCAGTGCATCCTCAACAACCCAGTGTATCCTCGGGGCAGAGGGCAGTTCCCAGCCCCGTCTTTTCCTGCCGGCTGCCATCTCTTTGCCCTCAGTTCCTCTTCTTCACCCTGCCCTGCTGCCCATCAAGCGTAGGGATTGTTTTCTGCCGACTGGCTCACGCTGGCCACGGCCTCGAGGAGTAAATCTGAGCTGGAACCATCTCAACAGAGACGATCAGGTTGAGTCGCTCATCTCTACTTAGCCGTTTGTTTTTCACTTGTAGAAACCTCCAACTTACAACATTTCCAGTCCTCCATCAAAATGTTCAATTGCTGGACATTATCTTTGTCCATGCCTTCCCCTTTACCAGTGTAGAAAATCACGAAGAAGAGAGTTTATCAGGGGAAATCAGTGCTGCAGCAGTGCGACAAGGAAAATCATTTCAGCTACAGATCTCAGCTGATCCCTTGCAACTGCAAGTCATCACCTTGTTGTTGCCTCGTCCTGCATTTTTCCTACACCAACTCGTGCTCTTTCCTCCAAGCGCTCAGAGCTCGGTATCTCACATTATCCTCTCCCCGCAACTAATGACCCCGTAGGAACCACCTCATCTTTCTCAGCTACGTGACAAAAGAGCAGCTGTCCACCTCGGACACTCACAGCTCATACTAGTACCATTTCCAAGGAGGTCCTTAAACACAAAATATTTGGGTTAACCCACTACTGAGGACAAAAGGAAAATGCACTCAGGCTTGCCCTCAGATGTAGAACAAACAGCAGTTCAGCACTTGGTGCACCAACTCTTTCAGCATCTGAGGAAGACACTCCATACGTATGCTATAGAAAACACCAAAATAATGCCTTTCTATGCATCATAAAAACGCAGGCATTCACTCTCATCTTTCTAGATGCCCAGCTGTAGGAATGAGTGGAAAGCGGTGGGAAATTCCTTTCCATTTTTTTTTTAACTTCTGTCATGTATAAAGGCAGAAAGTGTATCTGAAAAATCCTCAGTTCTTTTAACAAGAAACCAAGGCTGAGCTCAGGTTTAGCCACTTTCAGGACTAAAGCATGTTCAGCTTTGCAGTGCTTTGAAAAATTAAGCTCTGTAAGGTTCGCACATTACCCCTAACCTTAGTTTAAAGATAATAAAAGGCTAGGGAGGAGGCAGAGATGAAGTTTTTTCCTCTCCTAGATAGGTAAAAAGAAAAAACCAAACATGACGGTTGCAAAAGACCTGTATTCCACAACAAGTCCTTAAGGCTCCCATGTGCTACATCAGCAGCAGTACATCCTCGATTTTTATTGTAATCTTGTGGCTTTTTATTTGTAACTTATATGAAAAGAATCACATTGATTGGGGCAGATTTAACTCAGTAAAACCTATTCTACTGAGATTGTCTGTGCTAGGTGATTTTATCAAGTTCTCTTTTGGTTTCATTTTCTTCCTCATCCCTATCCCCAGGGGAGATTGCAGCCCAGCTTGCAGAGCAAATTGCCCTAAATTGAGTTCTTTCTCTGCCATATACAGGCCTGCCTTTGGCTCCTCAGCTTGAAAACTTTATGCATTCTTGTTTTTCTCCATCTTCCTTAACACCCCCCTTCTCTTTCCAATTAAAATGGAGAAGTTTGCACCGATACCTGCTCCCAATTAAATGAATACTGCATTACCAGCCACACTCTCCAGATCTCCTTTACCCTCCCTTCATTAGCCCTATTCCTCTGAGGTTTCCTGGCTGTCTGCCAGGGACTTATGGCAAGAATTCAAAATCTTGTACACTTTATCCCCTCAAAATCATTCTTGAATTTAAGCAGCCTGCTCCTTGGGCCCAGCATGAGAAATGCTAGTAACTGATTCAAAGGGGAGGGGAGAAAAGAAAGAAAATGATTTATTTAAAAGGTTAAAAAGCTCCCATAAAAGAAGCTAAGCTAAAAGAGGTTAAACTTCCGGGCTAATTGGCTTCCGTTTCCTTTTAAAAAATCTTTCTGGAGGACAACAAATGACAGGAAGGTGTTCCTGTTTTATTTAAGCGTATTCATGCCTACAGAAAACGCATCATTCTCTTAACACCTCAGGCATGTTCACTACTGCTCACTCAAATTATACACCCAGCACAGAAAAAAACCTAGGCAGTCAGCGGCTTAAGCAGCTGGGTTGTTGGGGGTTTTGAGACCTTTTTTTAAAAAATCACCATCTAATTTTCCAACAAATGTGAGCACTGCAGTACCATGGCATCAGCCACTCTCATCTGACACTTAAAATAACTAACATCATGTCAAGCTGTCAGCAACGATAGCCATATTGGCAAGTCTGAAACAGCAGAGGGAAGTACTGTATCCTTGCATTACTACTTAGAACTATATAAACTCTCCTCACAGACCATGCGCCTTTGCTGCATTTATCGAATAATAATTTATCAAATGGCTCAGCATGACTTAGTGGCTGAAGGGCCTTGTGAGGAACTATAGTTTTGCTTGTGACCTGACCTTAAGCAGTAATTTCAACCCTTTAAAACAAAATTCTGATATTGATGGTCTGATGCTCAGTGACTGTTTGTCCCAAAATCAAGCTCCCAAACCAAGCAGGTCTCCCTTCCTGTGCACTCTAGAAAAACCTTTTCTCTTTTAAAATAGAACATATTTACAGCACTGTAGTAGTTTTCGCAGAAGCTTTGCAGGAGAGAATTTTAGCAACCTGAATACTTTCAAATGGATTTTCTCTCTCCAGTAAAGCCAGGGAAAACATGGGTTTTGTAGCACTGAATTCCTGCCTACCGTTATCTGGCTGTTTCTCACAAGTCACAGCTTCCCAGGTACCACTGAGTTGGTGAGAATAGTTTGTAGGCGACAAGGTGTGCGCACATGTGTGTGTGGCGGGGAGGGTTATCAGTCTGCTTTTAAGGATTTCAGTGACCTGCACGCTACATGTTTCATTTTCTCTGTCTCCTCATTTCTCAGCCAATATTTCTTGATGCAAGATGATTCCTGCCTAACGAAAGCAATCTCCTTGGAAAATTCTTGAAAAGTGAAGGAGAAAAAACATCTTTTATTTGTGCAAGATCCTTTGGATCTTGTTTTTCGATTGTTATTAAATCTTTCTTTACTAATTACTGCTGCTCATTCCCTATTACACGTGGAAACAGAAAAGGGTATGATAACTATGAGAGCTGATTGCAAAAACAGTAAATAATACAATATTTAGGTCTTATAAATCTTTCCGTCAGATCTTACTGCATGTGCTCAAGTCATGTCCACAAGCGACAACACTCCCTCACCCCTTCCCTTGCAGATAGGTAACAAACAACAAACTAGTGCAGAATCAGAACCGACATAGACAATTTTTAGAGCCAACACAAGGAAAAAGACAAGTAGCCACTATGTGAAAATATACAGTGCATACATAGCACTCCAAAAAACCTAATCAATACATTTGATCAAGTTAGTAAATACACCTTGAGAATAGACATAATGTATTAAAATACCATTAAATAATTATTACTAAGTAAAATAAACTCATTATATCCATACTAGAAGTATGAGAAAGGAACCACCAATATTTCAGTGCTAGCATACTGTTGGGCTACATTCAATATTATCAATAATTTCTGCTCAGGAAAGGCCACAGATAAAATGAGCCAAGAAAGAACTGTTCTAAAGAGCTGCAGGTTAAATAATTTATGGATGAATAGTACAGGTACATTGTACTACAGCACTTTCTGGTTATTTGTGTGACCTACAAACACCATCAAGTGATGGATGTTATGTAAGACGTTGTACAAACAAAACAGTACTATTTTCTTCAATTATCATGCTAATTTAAAGATTGGCCTTCAAACAAATTCAGGTCAGGATTTAGAACCTGTGGTCTTTGCTGTAGTCTTTCAACAGACTCTTTGACTAGCCAAGAAAAAAATATAAACCCCAAGAAAGTTCAGGAATTCTCGTATTTTTAGGTTTGATGCCATCCATCAGGAACAAGACTACGACCAGGAAAAAAATTCCATGTTTAAAAGTTAGCTGCCAAAAATGAGATAATTATTAGGTTTCTGATTCTTGGAGTGAAATAAAAAATCTAGTGTTCAGTTCCCAGGTTCCTTAATAGTACATAGGGAAAAGGAAGTATTTTAGAAGAAACCAGTGATGCCCTGAGCTGTGAGTGACCTAAAATTATTACATTCAACAAGCAACTGCCTACAGTGTATTTTGGGAACCATTAAACACCAGCTCTTTCCCCATATTCTCAACCCTCCTACCTCAGGAACTGAAGCAGTGCCTTTGTCTGTAGGAGACCAGAACCATGAACTTTATTGCTGTTTTCTCCTGCCTCAGACTGTCTCCCTCCCTTTGATACAGGGAATCTCAGTTTGGGCAGAGTTTCAACAGCAAGACTAGAGATCATGATTTCCACCCAGACTAGCCTTGCATCTAACAGTGTAAAACAGATTTTGAACAGTGTAGGTTTGAACCTGCTCAGCTAGAGGAAGGAACAGAGCCCAAGTTTTAAGATATTAAAGAAAAAAATTTAAAGATGTAGACAGTCTATAACAGGGTAAATTGTTCTTTTGCTGACTTATTTTAGGAGTCTGATATTAAGTCAATAGCCACATTTTGATAGGAGTCTACTGCAGTTACCATGTGTGAGGCACATTATACACTAAAAACAATTGTTTCTGGCTTGCACCTGGTGGAGAACCTCACCTGTTCAGCACGGCCAAGATTGGGATGGTCCTGAAAAAGCTCACAAGTGCAATTCTATGCAGCCAAGGAATTTTAACTTAACAAACAATAAGCCTACATCTTCTTACTTAACCCCATGGTTAGATGGCAGCTAACTATGGACTTTCAGTTTTAGACTTGGCTATCCAAATTCACTTTAGAGCTGGGTATATAAATTCTGTCTTTTTTTTTCGATCTGCCCCTAGACTTACTGAAAGTTTTCTGTCTTCCCAGATAAGCTCACACTGCAGCCCAAATCTAAATTTTCCAGATCAAAATCTTTATCATACAGTTGTGTCCCCTGCTGGTTAGCTTATATTTTTATGAATGAATGAAAACCATATAACTTTTTCTGACTCAGCTAAAAATACACATATTCTGGCATGCAAAGCATAGCCTGCAGAGTGCTAAACAGGTCCAAAAAACAGATGGAGAGAAGACAGACCACAGCCCTATGTTGCCTTTGCTGATTGAGAAAGAATGTAACTTAAATTGTTTTCCTTGGATGAAGTGAGCCAATTTTCCCTTATTCTGTGAAAATTCTCATCACGGATCTTCCAATTCATGTGCAATACAGGTATCTGCAGCCCTGAGAAAAAAATGCCATACAAAAATAAACAAGATTCGAAGTAAAAGCATTTTCCTCCCAACTCAGAGATCTCTGAAGTTCTATTTTGAGATGTGTTTACCTTCAAAATCTAGATGAATATATTTTCAATGCTCTTTTAAGGAACAGCAGAACTAGTCTTTCTATGAATTTCAACTATGACACACTTTACAGTGTTAATTAGACCACATGCTTGGTTTGTTATTCCTTTCAGTCTGCAAAAGGCCCTGAATATGCTCTTAGAGACACCTCTCAAATGTTAAGCAATTAAATTATGCTTAATATATCTATAGTTTGTTGGCAACCTCAAAGGGGACAATGAACCTACTCTCATCAGACCCTATCAACATCAGAAAGCAATAATTATTCATTGACTATGGCATAGTAAATCTCCAACGCCATGGAAGCATTTAATCCAACAATTTTGAAATAATCTCCTTTCCCTGCCAAATGTTCCCTTTTTAGAGTTACAGATAGATCAGCTAGAATAAGTCAGTCCACGGAAAATTTTTAAATGGATACAGTGCATTAGAACTATTAAGACAAAATTAGTAAAAAGAAAATATCTGCTGTAGAACTGAAAGTACAGTGGCAAATACAAATTAATATTTAAAAGTCCAAAGGTTATTTACAAAAGCATGACAACTTACTGTGTATCAAAAAGTTGTATTGATAACATATTAATTATAATCCAGTGTTTCAATTATTTTTTGATGCTAGAATCCCCTTCCCTCAACATTGTGTTTCCCCAGCAACTGGTATTTGAAGGAGGATCTAGAGAAAGGAAAGCTTTGATTATTCTCCTTACAATACTCTATTATTGGGAACATCTTCAAGTATCTCAGGATTTCTTGTAAAGCTTCCGTATTTTGCACGCTAGCTAATAGATAATGCCTCTTTGATGACTCCAAGACGTGGGATTACAGTCCTTTGTCTAAAATAAATTAGTGACAATGAATGCAGTTCTGTAAGACATTTCTGTGTATCCTGAGTTCATATGAACTTCCTTGGAAGTCTGAAGGTGCTTTCCATTTTTTAGCTTGATAATTAATTGTTATTATTATGACTATTCTTAACATCTGCAGGGAGGAAAAACACACTTCATAATACAAAAAGTATGGTATTTCTGCTACAACTGGAATGATTTTTTCAGAAACAAAAACTGAGGCACACAATGAATAACTTACTTATTCAAGGTCATACCCTGAGTCTGCAGCAGAGACAGGATTGGAATTTCAAGTTCTAGAATCTTTGTTCCTCAGTAAACAATATCCTTCTCATCGTACATTTCATGTCATAGAAGGTATCAAGACTATTTATACACGTCATGAAGTGCTAAAACATATAACGAATAAAGCACAACAAAGTAGCGCCGCATGAATATACACACTATCCTATGCGGTGTTAAAAAAACTTTCAACTTCTCTGGTTCTTACAATTCCTTCAGCCAGGTAAAGAAAATCTGGGTGCAACTTGCCTGTTGAATCTGAAGCACCCACTGAACACACTGAGGCTGTACAATATCTCACGGTACTCCTTGTGCACCCTGCTCTGAAGTGAAGTACCTCACAAATGAGACAGAGCACAGAGGCCAGGCGAAGAAACTCTGCCTGCCTGGGAACAGCCGGCCCAGTTGCCAGCACCATGCTTGTAGAATCAACAACGCCAGGATGTACAGTGCAGCCAGGTGCTGGGCCTTTTAACTTTCTGAAGGGTGTGAGAGCAAAAGCGAGAAATTAGTAGCAGACCTGCAGCCCTACCAAGGCTAGAGGAAGGTGATAGGGATGCATGGTTGGTGTTGCTGGCCAAAGGGTGAACATCTTGGCTCATTAGTGCCTGTTTCCTGGCTACCAGAAGGTTAGAACCACTGGGCTATTATGACTTTATTTACCTACTTATTATTAATACTTAGGCATTTAAAAGGAGAAAAGAAATCAGGAAAACTAGCTTTAAAACTTAAAAGAGCTTTGTATTTATGGTCAGTGAGTGAGGTGCTAATACCATACAGTGAGGCAAGTCAGCTGATCAGTGGCATTTTTCTTGTACGAAAGGCAGAAGCTCCTCGCCTTTGCTCATCACTAGAGTGCAGCAAGTTACTACCAGCCAAACCTCAGCAAGAGCTGTCACTTCACAGACAGACAGCAAACCAAGTTGCTCTGTATAAGGCAACACATTCTAACGCCAGTGCCGGCAGAAATGGGAAAGAATCTCCACACAGAAGCAAGATACCACACATCACCTGACTACTGGACCTTTCAGGGAACTGATTCAACTCACTAACATAAATGCAACTAAACCAGAAACAAAACAAAACTGGTGGTTTTCTCTAGAGTTAGTGAATTGCCTCAATACAAGGTTCGAAGCACCAGCGCTTTCACCACCAAAAGGAGTCAGGGGCCATCTTGCCACTAGCAAGGGCACTGGAAGTGAAGGAAGCCAGATCCTGCTGCCAAAAGCATTTAGCCTCACTCAGCTGCTTGCAGAACTGCAGCCCAAGGTAGGTGGTATGCACATCTGCCGCTTTTCTCAAAATCTGACTTCCTCCGGGTTTCATAAAGGTTCTTTTACAAGTAAGTCTTCGATAATCAAGCAGAGTTAAGATGTTCACATTAACTTTTAGTGGCTCTACTGGATTATTCCTGTGAAAAACTTGTAGAGTTTGCGTACACTCAGCGCTGTTTACAACATGCTAAAAACATTTTCATTTATTCTTCTAATTACTACATGCAATTTAGTGCCTCATGTTTTTTTACTACTGGAAGTCTATGAGACTTATTCCTCTTTAAATTACACCAGCATAAACCAGGAGTAATTCCATTAAAATAAGTGAATTTTGTTGGTTGAAAAACTGGAGGCAGTTAAGTAATGACTTCAAAATATGTTTTATGTGTGAATCTTCCTGACGACAAGTAAACCTGAATTTATAATTACAACTCATCATGGAAACCTTTCATGTTAGGATTTTTTACTGTCTGGTGTACTCACAGTGTTCTATTTACTATCTTAATCATATATACAAGTATTTTAATCATACAAGCTTTGAATTAGAAAAATATATAGCTCCAGAATCAGCACTGGTCTAGATACTTAGTTTTAAAATCTTTAACCAGCATGAAATAATTTTCTAGCTTTTCTAGAAGACAGAAAGCTAAAAAAAAAAAAAAAGAATGCTTAAACAATGTAAAAGATCTAACCTCTCAGACATTAGGCAACTTTAGGATACAATCATGTATAATCATTTTCAAACTAACTAACCATAAAGGATGAGCCACAGTGGTCTCTGAAGTCACACACTGCTTTGAAAGTCTGGTATGATCATGTAAAATGTCAAGGAAGAGGACTTGCGTATGTCAGCATAATTGTTTTTCCTCAAGAGTTTCTTCATAATATTAGTTCAAACTGCATAAAGATTACATGACTTGTTCATTGGGGGAGAAAAGGGCTCAGAGCTATCCATAGTTTATCAAGTCACCTCTGTAAACATCTCTAAACACAAAAACCGTTTCAAGTCAAAAAACATAACACAAATATATTTACTATGACATGACTTTAGACTATGGCAAAGCAGCAGGAGCAAAATGAAAAACTTTTGCGTAACTCCCCACGGAGCTCATTCCTGAGATGCAGGATGGCGTTTCAAAAACTTAGCAAAATTCAGAAGACAGGAAAGCTTCACTTGATCAGCTTAGACCATACCACCAGATGTTGCTGCAGCGTTGGCAAAAGTAACAGGATCACAACATATACGACAATTTAGCTACCAATAAAAAGTTCAAACATCCGTTCATGCTACTGGAAAAATCAACTGTCCATGAAAGAAGAACCCAGAAAGGAAATTTATTATTTAATAAAGTAATTGACTAAACTAGTTTTGTTACTTCTAATACATCATTTGTAGTTAAAAAGAGATGGAAAGCAATAAAATATTTACAATTACAGATAAATCACTGAGTAATAACCATATATCAAACTCTTGGCAACTAAATGTCCCAACTTTTGCTCCCCAGATAGCAATACCACTTTATTTGGTTTGATAACAACACATGCATGATGGCAAGGAGTGATGAATCACTCATATCCTCCATACTTCAGTGAACTGACCAGCCCTCTCCAGGGAAGTGAAATTATGGTCACACATCTTTAGTTCATGCATCAATAACAATTATATTCTAATGTGTTTCTTGAGACTTCCACTATAATAAGGGGGGGGAGAGGGGGATGCTTGGGATTTTTTCTTTGTCTTTTTTTAAATAAGTGCTCCCTCACACAGGTGAATCAAAACATCCAGAAAACAGTGTAAGTCAGTAAATGACCGACACAAGACAAATTTTCAGGAGAAGCTGTGACAAAATAACAGACAGAATAAACAAGAACATTAGCCTCTCCCAGTCTTTAATATGGTATGTCACAAGAAGATTAGCATGTAGTGTAGTTATTTAGATTTTGTTATTGAAGAAAAAGTGCTGTAAGGAATAAATTTTCACATTCTACAAAATTAAATCAATATAGAATTAAATGCCTATGTGGAACTCTAAAGAATGTTTATCCAGCATATCAATGACTAGGAGATCTTGACATCGAACTGTCTAAAACTAAGCCTAGTCCCAAAGGAAACACCAAGGAAATAGATGAGTCTGTAGAATCTTCTCACTTGCCCTTCCTTTACCATTTGTAATCAGATATGCTTGGGAAGGCTGGATTTGATAAAGTCTTTCCTCCTTCCAGTAGCAAGCTCTGCTTGAGTTCAATAATATTCAACTTGGCTTGGGATGATGAAGTAAAATGGCTTGGTTAGCCAGAGTATTTAATATAATTCCCTTCAGGAAATGCCTGCCTCTGTTGACGATAGAGTGAATTTAGGAAAGCTAAGCTCCTGACTTAGGAACATCTGTACTGAAGACAGAAGTACGCGGTAGTTACAGATTTTCAAATTAAAGAAGATTTTGGTTTAGTATATCATTTCACTTCTCAAATATAACTGGTGAAAGAGAAGTCATGGGAAAATATCACTGCTCAGTCTATTTTTCCCATTTTATTTTGTAAGGAATTAAAACATATTATCTATTTGCAGTTCAGATGCAGTGATGCGGAAAGCTTCCACCTTTAATCCCAGCCTTCCTGAACTGAAATATGACTTAACACAACATAGTAAACACCTCATTATTCTACCAGTTATACCAATTGAATCACAAACTCCCACAAAAAGAACATTCCAGACAGGTTTTAAATGGTTCAGCTTTTGGAAGAACAGGTTTGTTCTGCAGCTTATTTGTAGCTAATAACAGAGTACTGTAATGGTCAGTGCTTGTTGACTTGGATCCATACAGCTTCTCTACGTTATCTCCAAACCAGACTGGCCACATGCAGACTGCCTATTGAGAACAGACCTTGACTCGTGCCACTCACCCTTCTACAGTGGGGCACAACTCAGAGA
>NW_010265004.1:0-5082 GCF_000690775.1 Eurypyga helias | reverse complement strand
AGGAATGAGCAGAGGGCAGCTTTCGGGTCCATGACCCAACCCTGTGCACTTTATTAGAATAGATGTAGCAACAGAGACCAGAATTAACCCAATATTGTAAGCAGAATGTTTTGCAGGAATCACTCCCGCAATAATAATGCTTATGGAAATGGACAATATCTTAAAGTATAAATAAGATTGAAAATCCAGACTACAGAAAAGATACCGAAGACGTAATGCCACAAAATCAAAGCCACTTTGGAAGAGACCACAGACTTGCACAGACAATGAAAAATAGCATAATATCTGTCAGATGAAAAAAAAAGATTAAAGCCATGCAGTGGTTCATATCAGTGCATGAAAGTTGCAGGCACCAGTCAAGTATGCACAGCACAGGCACAGAGGCTAATGACAGCATGACTTCCTTGGATGAATTTTTTGTGGCAGTATTGCCCCAGAAGATAAATAGACTGTCAACCTGAAAGTAAATGGGACATTTATTAACTTTAAGCCGGGCATTAGAGCACTGAGTCAGTGCGATGTCAAATATAGTGTTACTAGCATTAAAAGAAAAGAAAGAGGTAGCAAAATGCAATTAAAACTGTATGCAAAATAAAGGTGAAGGTAGACAACTAATTGCCAAAATAAAAACTGTCAGCAGTAATTTGCAGATGCATCAAGAGCATGATATTACTAAAGGGTCAAGGAGTCACAACAAATACAGGAAAGTTTGAAGTCTTCTAGGGTATTGAGAAGCCCTGAAGGTCAGGTAGCAGCTGAAAACCCAACAGGTCCACAGTTCAGGTTCCTAAAAAAGGTCCACTTAGGCAGAAGGAACCAGATCAGCTAAAAGAAGAGGTTGCAAGCAATCTTCAGAAAAAGAAAGGAAAGTGTTTGTTTTTTCCTTAAATTTAAATATATAAAATAGCAAAATATCTACTCCAAGAGTAAAAGACCCAAGGCATTCTTGTTTAATTTAATTTCCTTTTTTTTTTTTTTTAAATAGAAAACCAGGTTCTTGAACCAAAATCTTAAACTGACTACTGTGCAGAGGTGCAAACCTAAGGAAATACAGTATCAAAGTGCAAAAATAAGTTCACAAATGGTTCAAAGGAGTGAACTGGCAAAATTCTGATAAAGCAATATGGTCTAAATTGTAAATCAGCGCTTTACTCAGTCTGACCACTGACAAAAGCTGAGTCCAGTGCAGAGAAACTGGGTTTATGTTTAGTCCATGACACAAAATGATTCATGTCTTTATTTGTAGAAGACCAGTATCAACTGTAAAAAATGCAGCATAGACCCAAAATCACCCAAGCACCACACTGAAAGTATGGCAGTTATTTTTAAATTACAAATTGGTGATTTGCAAATTGATTACAAGCTGAGGGAAACTTGGTGACAGCATGAAAATTCTCCAGAGCTTTTCATAAGACTTCATTGGAATAAAATCCAAACCTAGAGTTACTATCAAACTGATTTTTAAACACTGTCCTATTACAGAAGAAATGTAGGTTGCAGCAGTTCAGGATGAGAATATGATCATTAGTCACTCAGACTAGCTGGAACAGTACATTTCAAGCCTTAAAACAAAATCAAGGCCTGAATTCATACAAGGAACTTAAAATTATCAGAATGGTGAGTTGACAATGTTACTGAAAAAATACCTTAAAAAGGATAACTGAAAGATAAATCAAAGGACTGAAAAATCCAAGAGACAGGCTAGAGATGTTTGATATTGCTCTGGAATAGTTCCATTGGAGAATTTATCCAGGCTTTGTCACATGTGCAAAAATACAGGCTCTGTCAGCCCTAAGAGACCTATATGGTGGGACAGAATAACTTGTCCGCTGGAGTAAAGTAGTCCTCAATTTACTTAAACTGACTAGGAAGATGTATGTATTAATGCTAGATTATTATTTAAATTTTTCTGGGATAGCATTACTAGACTGTACTGCAGTTAAACAGGTGATTATGCAAATGTATTTTTGCTAGACATAGAATATCTGACACATTGTGTAACACCGGGCCACAGTTTACTAAGCAGGACCAATGTGATGATCTTTAAAAGGCTATTGTAAAACAATCTGGAGCCAAAGAACATGAACGTATTTAATTTAAACCTCGTTAAGTATGCCTATTCCTTTCAGTTTCTGTCATCTCAGTAAAAAAAACCAAAACACACAAACAAAAAAATATGGTTTCTTAAAAGAGTTAAACATCCCTAGACAAAATTTACCTTCTTGTGGAAAAGGTAAGCAAGTCATCAGTCACTTCTTGGCTATGTGTCTTTATAAGCCAAAGAATTACAGCTGTACCCTGACCATGGCAAGTGACTATACAATTCTTCTTGTGCAGACCACTGGACTCTGAGAGGCTGACGTTACCTATCAGTGTCCCTGTGGAAAAAACAGAATGATAGGGATGATGCAGTGAATAGGCAGATTCATTAACAACATTGCCCTCTGTCATGGTGAGATAGGCAGCTTCCTGCTTCTTCTCCTGCTGGCTTGCTTGATTCTACTCCCTTGAGCACCTACCTGTTCTAGGTCTGGGTTTGTAATTGCCCCACTTTTAAGGCAGATGTTGGACTACAGAACTTCTGTAAAAATCGTATTAAAATAGTGGGTTAGGCTGAATTCTGGACAGCTGTTTCTTTCTTACGATTCTGTGATCACTGGCACCAAATGACTTGACGAGCTTCTTTTTAAAAGAAGATAGTGTCTTATCTTTAAGGCTCAGTTTCTTTTTAACACAACAGAGGCAGACGAAATGTACTCTGTCATCTACCAAAGTTGTCTGTATCAGCTTGGTTTCCCTAAGTACCTTCCTTTTTCAAAAGAGAAACCCTTTTTTTTTTTGAAAATTATATTTCTTCTAACTTCAAACCACCTACCTGGACAGCAAACTAAGGTGTCAGAAGCCATAAGGATGGGTGGGCTGGTGAAATATTTCTCTTAAGCTTCTGGTTTACTTAGTTGCTTAAGGAGGACACCAAATGGGACAGATAAGAGATAACCTCGGTTCAGAAGCCTCATGGCTGTGGTAATGCATCACTGTGCCCAAATTTAAAATGCTGTGTGAGGAGGGAAACAGGACATCACCCAACCTACCAAGCAGCTTAAGCCAGACTCCCTCCTGTGAGGCAAAATGTTTCCGTTTGAAACCTATCAGCAGAAAAGGGCCAAAAACCAGGTCTTCTACTTCATGTGTAACAGCTCAGGTCACTAGACTCTTATGGAAAAGGTGGATAGCAACACTGCCAACTATCATTCTTTTAAGTGGAAGTAGCCAGTCACTGCTCCCTCTTCACATTTGTGCTTTGAACATAATTATGACATCTAACTCAGCAGAGACGCTGCAGGTTTAGCACTGAATTTTCATGATGTTTAAATCAGAAATACCTATTTACCTTGTTGCTGAAAGAGCAAAATACATGGAAAACATACTCATGGAAAAATAGGAGATCATGGAAACATGTCATGCAATTGGTCTGCCCCAGGTGTCATAAGAAGTAGTTCAACCTTTACTAAGCATGATAACTGACCAGTTGAATTTAAGCACTTCTACAATTAAGCTGTGGAGAAAAGAAACCTCTCTGAACCACCCTGAGGCTTAGGTATCTGAAAGAATGCACCATTTGGCACAGAAGTGCCTAAACTTCTTGGTGTTGGCGAAATAACTTAGAAAATGAATGGAGGATAAAAGAAAAAACCTGGCTTTTGTACACTTGAGAACTTTAGGGGCATAGCTGTAATGTTAAAGGTTTCATCATGTGCAGTCAGAAAAGGGGCTTTTTTTTCCTTTCAGAATTGATGGATAAGCAAACAATAATGGGAAAGTCTAATTTTGTTTTGGCCAATCTATCTTCTTTTTCCAGCAAAAAAACCTGAGATATTCAAACTTTCTTAAGACATTTAAGTATTTTGCTCTGGGGTTATTTAGCTCTTTTGTTAAAGCTTAATTTTAAATGAAGAATGTATGCTTGAAACCAAAAACACAAATGTTGTAGTCTTAAATATCAAAAGTGGGTTTATTCTTGACATTGTTGACATTATTTTCATTGCAAATGTTTCAAAAATAAGTATCTGATTTTTTTTTTGTTAACTGCTCAGGTTTGTGTTTGGTTGTGGGTTTGTTTGTTTGTTTGTTTTTTCCAGCTGGAGCTATGGGGCATATTCTGCTTTTAAAAAAAAATACAAAAAAAATCAAGATTTTGAGCAATTTAGTGTTTGTCAAGAGCCTTTTGCTTGTCTCTGCCACAGAAAGAGAATCAGTATCATTCCACTGGTACCATAAGATTGTCTTTGTGGTACTGTAGCTGCTAACAATAAAATGACTTTTTGTACTAAAAGTCTTAAGGGAGCTATTGCAATGAAGAACCAAAACAGCAGATGTTACCCAATATAAGTACTGGTAAGTATCAACTGAAAAATAACACACAAAAGATAATACAAGCACTTAAGCATTAGGAGATACAAATAAGCACAAAAGTGTATGCTATTTTCAAGAATATATGGTACCCAAAGGCACTAATCGACTCTGTGGACTAAATAATGTATTTAGCAGTGTAAAAACAAAGCCTTTATCAACTTAAAGGAGTACAAAAGAGCATCAAAAGCCACTAGCTCTTTTTCCTTCCACAAAATAGCAAAATTGTGTCAAAAAATATTTTTAAAACAAAATACGAGTCTGATGCTACAATTTAAAAAATGTATAATTAGGGAAGGAGTGTGATAAAAATCTTAAATGAGAAAAATTGAATATTCCATTTATGCTACTGGAAAAGTTTTATCACAATAACAGTGTTACAGTAGCCATCTTTAATAGCTCCAAATTCATGCCCAAAATGACATTCTTGGAAAACTGCAAGACAAAACTAAGATTGCGTTTGCACATTTTTTAAAAGTAATATTTCAGTGGGAGTATGGCTAGAGGAATGCATATTGTAATGACACTTTCCGGTAACTGGAAACACTGTTTAAGCCAAAAAGAAAAAAAAAAAAAAGAAACTTGGGATTAATTCAGGTTTTATGATACATTGCTTTCAGCAAAAACTAGTTAGGACAAAAATCATGGAATCATAGAAGCAGAGAATGCTTT
>NW_010265003.1:0-1094 GCF_000690775.1 Eurypyga helias | reverse complement strand
GCGACCCATAGCCTGACCCATAGCCACCCACAGCAGGACCCATAGTGACCCAGAGCGTGACCCAGTGACCCATAGCATGACCCATAGCAACCCACAGCGGGACCCACGGTGACCCCTGGCGTGACCCATAGCATGACCCATAGCAACCCACAGCGGGACCCACGGTGACCCATCGCGTAACCCCTAGCGTTACCTACTGCGACCCATAGCAGGACCCATAGCACCCCACAGCGGGACCCACGGTGACCCATCGCGTAACCCCTAGCGTTACCTACTGCGACCCATAGCAGGACCCATAGCACCCCACAGCGGGACCCACGGTGACCCCTGGCGTGACCCATAGCATGACCCATAGCCTGACCCACGGTGACCCATAGCGTAACCCATAGCGTTACCTACTGCGACCCATAGCATGACCCATAGCAACCCACTGCATGACCCATCGTGTGACCCAGAGCGTGACCCAGTGACCCATAGCATGGCCCCAGAGCGTGACCCATAGTGACCCAGAGCGTGACCCACAGCATGATCCAGAGTGTGACCCATAGCAACTCACAGTGTGACCCATAGCAGGACCTATAGCGTGACCCACTGCAACCTACAGTGTGAACCAGAGCATGACCCATAGCACCCTATTGGGACCCATAGCGCCCTGTCGTGACCCATAGCACCCCATAGTGTCCCGTAGCACCCCATAGTGTGACCCATAGCACCCTGTCATGACCCATAGCGCCGCATAGCGTGACCCATAGTGCCCCATAGCGTGACCCATAGTGTGACCCATAGTGCCCTGTTGTGACCCATAACACCCCATAGCACCCCATAGCGCCGTGTCACGACCCATAGCGCCCCATAGTGTGCCCCATAGCGTCCTGTCGTGACCCGTAGTGCCCCATAGCGTGCCCCATAGCGCCCTGTTGCGACCCATAGTGCCCCATAGCGTGACCCATAGTGCCCCATAGTGTGACCCATAGCGCCGTCCTGTCGTGACCCATAGTGCCCCATAGTGTGACCCATAGCGCCCTGTTGTGACCCATAACACCCCATAGCACCCCATAGCGCCGTGTCGCGACCCATAGTGCCCCATAGTGTGC
>NW_010265002.1:0-31878 GCF_000690775.1 Eurypyga helias | reverse complement strand
CTCGGGGGTGCCGGAGAGGTAAGGTAGCGCCCCGCCCGCCCTTCTTGGGCCGCTCAAAGTACCCACCGTCGGGAGGGCCTGGGAGATGCTGTTCCCTCTTTCTGCGGGGGAGCGGGGGGCAGTCGCTCCAGCGCCGTTTGCACGCCACGCTTCCCATACAAAAACTCCAGCCGGGTCGTTAAACCGGAGGGTAAGGAACATGATCGACCAGCTCCAGAGGAAAATCTGGACCGCTCCGAAACTATGCGCCTGCCTGCGTGGGAGCGCTCAGCTGCTGCCCTGAAGGGACTGCTGTGGGAAAGATCCTTACGGAAAGGTTTCTGTGCTTGGTCCCTATATTAAAGCGTATTTAACTGCAGCCATCGGCATCAGCAGCTCTCCTGCGTTTCTTGGTAGCTGTGAGAAACCCTTCTCCACTCTTAGCCTGCCTCTGAGAAATGGGTGACAGACCAGCCTCGTGAATTAAAAGAATGTTCTTCTGTGTTCTAGCAGGATCTAGTTTTGTTTGGCGTGGAGAAGCTGTGATGGAGAATGGTTAGGCAGGGATCAGTGACATCACTCGGCAGGAAACACTCTTGGAGCTATCTCACATGATGATAAAAGTCTCACAGATAACCCCTGCAGTAGTTGAATACGTCATAGGTCATAGACCAGCATATTGACCAAAATACAGACATTGCAGATACTGGATTTTATTTTTAGCATGAAATTTCACTTGAGAAGCATGTTACCCAGTTTTTGTTCTGTGTGTGTAATCTGGGTGCTGGATTTTTGTCAGCAACTTCAGCTTCATGTGAAATGACACCAAATCGCTTCAACGTTTAGCACCTTTAGTCTGTCCCTCCCATGAAAAAGTCTTCCGCAAAACTGACCTCTTCCTTATTGGAGGTGAAGGGGAGGGGGAAGGGAAAACAGCCTGGTAACTGTTAACAGTGAAGTAATCATGGTGGGCTAAGAAGTTGCACCTTAATAAACCTAAAGAAGGTTGCACTTATATATATACAGACTAGCTTTCAGGAACAAATGCCACCGCTGTGGAAATAATCACCAATCTGAAAACAACTTCCCCTTCTGTAAAACGTTGGGCTCCTGGCCGTCTGGCGCTTGGCAGTTTGACTCCAAGATGGCTTTTTGATGGAAGGCACAGGCTGTGCTTTGAAGCAGATTTGGTGTCGTTTCACATGAAACTGAGCTCACTGACAGAAATCTGCTTGGGAGACGGGAAGAATCAGGCAGTGATAATGTCAAATCTGTAGAATGGAAGTGGGAGTGAGCTAGGGAGATATGGTGGCTATGGTATGTGGGCGTTGTGAGTGGGAACAGATACCTCTTTGGTTAGAGGGCAAGCCAGGGGAGGGACTGGAAAGGGGACTTGGAGCACTCATCACTTGAAGATGCAGCATATGCTGACATTTTTATATTGCCGTAGTAAATTAGATCATCTCTTGAACTCGTGCAAGTTAGCGTGATAGAAGTTCTCTTCTGTTGGCAGGTCTTTGTCAAGAGACTTTTTTGCGTGGAGGTGTTAGAGGAGAAGTGGTTGGGGTTTTTTGGGTGTTGTTTTTTTGTTGGTGGTGGGTTTTTTTTCCTGTCTGCTTTCTATCTCAAAGTGATGTGGCTGCCTGCGAAAATCTTATCTTGCCAGCAGAAGTTAAAATGACAGAGTTTGCAAGCATCCGGACAAAAGAGGATGAGAAAATGTCTCATTTTGAAGCTGTTGGCTCCTTACAGAACACTTGAACGTGAAAGGAAATGTTATGGGGAAGGAGGCTTAAAAAGAGAAAAATAATACACAAGTTGCTTTTTTGAGCTTTGAAAAAAATGTTTCCTGTAAATAGTAAGATGCCTTTAAGCAGCGTGTTTGGTTTGGTTAGTTTCCGGAGAGGATGTGAGCTTTTATTTTTCAGGCTTCAAAATGGTTTGTCACACATCTGGTGCTGTTAGCAGCCCACATCTGTGGTACTTGAATTTGCTGTCCGATCATGTTAATAGGAGCAATGGTTGCTGAAAATTCTGCTCCTCGTTAATACCAAAGAGACAAATACTTGTACTCCGTGATTGACACTGTTTCAAAATCTGCACATCCAATCAAGAATGCTTCTTTTTTAATTTAGTGTGCAACAGCGAATGTCATATCGTTTAGTGTTTTGTTGTGGTTTTGGGTTTGGAGTTTTTTTCTTGTACGATTTTTACTAATCTGAAAAACGTTACTATTTTGCCAGATTTGTTCCTGACTTCCCATAAAAATGTCCAAGGTAAGAATAACGTTTCTGTCTTCCAGTGTAACTATGTGAAACAGATATTGTGTTTTTCAATATTTATCTACAGAGGGCAGAAGGCGTAACTTGTGTTTGATGGTGATGTGTAAGCTAAATTTATGGGTCATAAATAAGAGAGAATTCACATTTAGAAGGCATAATATTGAAAGATTAAGTGATGTAAATCATATATTAGTTTCCTACAAGTATAAACTGTGCAGTTAACTAATAGTCTTGAATTTTGGTCATGGAGTCGCATACAAGCTCCCTGGTGCGTTTTCATTGAAACTCCCATTCTGCTACTGTGTTTTGAGCAGGAATCATTTATGAAAAGATTGTTCTTAGATTTAATGTCTTCATTTACTAATATAGTCAACTGCTCTTCCAGAAAAATCCTTCATAAACAATATAACTTAAAATTCTGTTGACATGCTGGGCTTTGTCTAATTCTTGGTCCCCTGTGTATGGTACAATAGGCAGAATATCCATGTTAGCTTACTGGAGTGAAGTGAATGATAAAGGGTACTTGAGTTATGCGTTTGAAGAGCAGAAACTAATAGCTCTAAAAATTTCTCTGCACTGTTTGTAGTACTGGACAGTTGAAACACTGTTGTGTAAATCTTCACACACACACACACCCCCTTTAAAAAGAGATCTCTACAGAGGACTTCCAGCTGATGGCCAGCAGTTTGCTGATCCTTCAGTGGTTTCATTTGGATGTGCCAAAACCAGATTAGGATTGGTCGGCTTTTTTTTAAGTCCGTAAACATTGGACACAAGCTTTTTTTATTTTAAATGTGGGTGAAGACACTGTTTAAAAAGTGTGTGATTAGTGAATGCACTTCAATAAATAAGTGTTTGGGGTTTTGTTTCTTTATTACTTAAAGTGATCTTGGCTGGATAACTGAATAAATGAAACTTTAGATTTTTTTTTAAACTCTAGGTGAAGGCAATTGTTCTGTACTTCATTGTGAACCTGTTGAAATACTTGAGGAAAGTAGTTACACAAACAAGTATGTCTTGAGCGATTGCTTATTATCATCTTATTTTATTTCATTTTTAGCAACAGCCTGCTCAGTTTACCAATCCAGAAACCCCTGGCTATGTTGGGTTTGCAAACCTTCCCAATCAGGTTCACCGGAAGTCTGTGAAAAAGGGGTTTGAGTTTACTCTCATGGTGGTCGGTAAGGAAACGTTTTATCATCTCTCAGAATTAGTATTTGCTCACAGGGAATTTAGAATTAAAGTGAGTATTAGTTCCACTATTGTAGGGCTTGCATCAGAAAGCTCTTCTCTTCTGTAGCATTTAACTTTCTTTTATAGTTTATTAATTCATGCAGCAATTGTTTTCCACACTACAAACCGTGTTTGAATACATTCATAAGTTTGTGGGTGAAGAAATTTTGTTGTGCACTCCAGTGATCCTTACTTCTCTTCTTCTCTTCTGTCTTATGGGATTCAGGCATTCCATTTAAAATACGGTTTACAACTTGTTTTTTTGCATTTGAATACAATCTGTGTTTGCTTGCATGTTTTGATGAAGAGAATAGTGCTATGGAGACTATTCTATTTAAAATGTTCTTTGTGTTTCTGTAGCTCAAAAGAATATAAACTTTGGTCTTTTCATGGCTCTAACTACTCTTGAAGAGAAGAATGAGAATTGGAGTAGTTGGTTTTGATGTGAGCTGTTAGTTTTTAAATTGATCTTGATTTTCTATTGGCAGTTTATTCAGTATTTCATTGAGAATCTGTGTTGGTATCTGGAATGGAAAGAAAAAGCTAGTGTGTCTGCAGAAATACCTTGATCCTCTCAGAAGTTGGCGTTATTTTTGCAAATTAAGTGAGCTCCCAGATCAGGCTTCAGCGTATTCTGCATCTCTCCGGGTCACACTGCTGGGGAGCGGAGCTGTAACTTCTGGGTTTTGGTGTTTGAACTCTGTAATTCTCGCTTTTAAAATAGGCTTTTGCAACCACTACCCTAAGAGAATTAGGTTCTTTATTACCTGGCGTCACAAGAAGTAAATCCCATTTGTGTGTTAGGTTTGTCCAAGAGAGATCACAGTGGAAATGAGCAGCAGAGGCGAGGCGGTACATGATAGGAGGTGTTTAAGTTCTTAATTGTTTTGGATTCCAGTAGTTACAGAAAGAGTCTATGCTCAAACCTTTTATTAGTGTTACCAGATGACAGCACTAGCACTGCTTTTATTTTCTTTCTGTCTTTTGTAGTCCAGGGTTGGACAGAGTTGGCCCTTGTGTTTGTATTCCTAGAGTTTTATCATAGTTGTTTACTGTATCTTTCACTGGATTTGCTTAGGATAATATCATAATGGATACCTTCTGAAGTCTAAGGGTGAAGCCAAATTATAAGCAGATGGTTCAAATGATGGTATCTACTGTAACTCTTCAGAGTTTACTCTTCAGTGATCCTGAAAATCTGGACAGTCTGAGAAACAAGAGATGAGCTTTCTCTGCTGCGGCTAAACTTGATTTCCAGACCTCTGAGATTAATTGCAAATGGTGCTGTGTGAAACACTTCTGGCAGAAAGCTGTGAAAAATTATATAGCCCAAACAGGTGTTTCCAGTCTCCTGTAAAATAGAAAATAGAGGGGAATGGTGTCAGAGTAACAGGGAGGCAACTGACCCCATCCATGTCTCAGAATGAAATTTAACTTTACAGTTGGCGCATTGCCAGTATTCTAAGGGATAAATGAAAACTACAGGAAGAGAACTTGGAGAAAAGTAATTTCACTGAAAATTTGGAGTGCTCTTTTAAGATGGACTAGCAGAAGGAGGCAGTAGATGCAAGAGAAAATAAACTGTGCTTTAAATTGCTGATGATTTCAACAGTTTGGAATGTGAATTTGTTCTCTTGAAATACACATGGGGTTTAAGTATGTTCTCTTGTGGGCTATATCACAACGTCTCTTGAACTGTTCTTCCTCACTAAGTTACAATGCTTTGTAATTTATGAGCAGGAGAAAGTTTCTTTAAGAGCTATCTGCTCTGACAGCGTCCTAATCAATGATTTTTTTTCTCCACATTGTGTCTTCTGCTATTGTTTATTGTGGTTTTTGAAAGTAAGAGCTGGGGTTTATAATAATTTGGCTGCTTGGCTGTGTTGCTTCCGAAGAAATCCTAACCACTTGTATTTATTAGCAGTTTCAGGCTCGCTCTCATCACTAAGCTGTGACTTCATCTAGATAGTTATTTCGCTTGAGGGTCACTAAGCTCTAACTACTGTGGCCAGGAGTTCGAACAATCACTTTTTTCATGAATCCTCGACAGCCGCTGGGAAAACTGATTTGTTTTATGTTGTATTTACCCAGACTGAAAGTATGGAATGTGCCACTGGTTAAAAAATCACACTTTGCTGGTTTCGCTGAAATGATGCCGTGTGACTGCTGCGTTACTCTGGCTGCATGTCCCTCTCACTGGTGGAGGCTGCGCTGGTAAAATCTGCTCTTGATAGGTGCATTCTATAAACATGAAGCCCTGGCAGCTCCTAGTCTAATCTTTATTTAAAAAACAGTTCCATCTCTTTTTTCTTCGGATCAGATACTTTTGTTGGACTACTGTTGCAGAATAGTCTGCGTTACTCAGAGGGATCATGCGGCCCATCATTTCAACGTCTTATTTCTTTTTAATTATTCTATCAACACCTGAAATAAAATCAAAATTCTAGAAAAAAAGGATTTTTTCTTTTTTTCACAGTGAATTTGTGTGCTGAGCACTTGGAGTTGCTGGTCTTTTTTACGCCATGAACATTTGTTCTGATGAAGATCTTGATTTTTAACTAATTAGTTGGCTTTTGTGATTTCCTTTTGGCTCAGTCAGTAACTTTAGAACAGAAACACATTTATGGTACAATTTGGTATTCCCCAATTTCACGAGTGAAAAAATGGCTCTGTGTCTATGCTCAGTGGCCATGTCATATCCCTCTTCCCTTGGGTTCTGTGTGCCATACTAGCCCAAAAACCAGAAATCAATCACACTCCTCGATGGCTGTGCAGAAGTTCAGCAATGCCCTTTTCATTATTTAAATTGATGATCTAGCCTAGGCAGCATCTAGCTGTGTTATGATCTTTCACATTCTGGAGTGGTAGCAGAAAAGCATGCCTTAAAAACCAGGAGACATGAATGGGAAATTTTAAGGCTAAATTGATCAGAACTCCACTTGACGAGCAGATTTAATTACAAATCATCAGTAGAAGCTCTGAGAGAATTATAAAGCTGAGATGTAAAAATTGTTATTCCACCTTTTTTGTAAGAACTTTTCTAATACAGAATTATAAGCTGTAAAATTTAAAATCACAATTAGAACATTTACATTTCTCATGAAAAAAATGTATAGTCAGAGGATACTGTCAGGATACAGTTGAAATTAATTATGTAAATACATTGAATTTATCTTTATATTGAATCGCAGGTGAATCTGGATTGGGAAAATCTACTTTAATAAACAGCCTCTTCTTGACAGATCTCTACCCAGAAAGGATAATTCCAGGAGCTGCTGGTAAACACCCCTTTGTTCTAGTTTCTCTGTTCTCAATGACTTTTGGAGTTGAATACTTGGATTTTAGTAACAGCCAGTAGTGATTTCTAGCTGTAGAGAATTTGAATGTGTTTCCTGATACTGGAAGTGTTTGACAGAATCGGTTCCCTCTGCACCCAGGATATATGTGCGGTCTTTGTTGTTCAGTCCTTGTGTTGGCACCTAGAAAGCTGATCCCTTCTTTTCCTTAAAAAAACTGCCGTTGTCTTACAGCAAGGCAAACGATCAACTAAAACCATTAGAAGCTTTCTTTAATTTTTAATCTATTGCAATTCTAAACATGCATTGTGTATGCCTGCTTGGACTTGCAACTTGATTCCTTTGCTTTGAGTTGATACTTAGGGAACCTGAACTTCACCTGCTCTTCTTCAGTCCCTCGTCCCTTTTTTATGCTGCCAACCATGGCATACAATAATCCAGCGAAAGGGAATGTTGTAAGAAAATAGAGGATGATACTGTATTTTTCCCCTCTTTGCTGCTTGTTGAATGACTGGCTTCAATGATTTATCATGTTAGCTGGCGACCTAAGGAAAAAATCCATTACATTTAATTTAGTATTGTTCTCCAAATTGCCGATTACCTACATTTTTTTCTCAGTGCCTTTTGCCTTAGATTCTGCATTCTGTATAGCTCAACGTGACGGAGTCTGATAAACTTTGTTCTGAAAGATCGAGTTTATTGTCTTTTAGAGAAGATTGAACGCACTGTGCAGATTGAAGCCTCAACAGTTGAAATTGAAGAGAGGGGCGTGAAACTACGCCTGACAGTTGTGGATACACCGGGATATGGGGATGCTATCAATTGTCGAGACTGGTATGTACAGGGTATATGTTGATCTACTTAGAAAGACTGATGCCCATTGTGTATTTGTTCTGGGGGGATGGAATAAGTAACTGAAGGGGGGCTGTATTAATAATGATATGCAGTTCCAAGTAAGGTGGCCTGAGCGGCAACCCTAGCTCTTTTAAACACTTCCACTCCAAAGGTGATTCAAAGTGTCACGCCATTATCTTCCCTTATTTTGGTGTGTTATGCAAATTGCTGAATTTGAGGTGTGATTTTTGGAGAGATGGGCACGTTTTCTAATTTTGAGGAAGCTTAAATTAGAGTTTTGAGTTCACTCGGGTACCTGTAAAGAGGCATCAATAACTTCCACACAACTTGAAATAAATTTTGTGACACATACTTTGATTTATTATTTTTCTTATTTAACTTGGCAAAGTTTGGAAGAGTTTTAAATGAACAGTGACTTTGTCTTTTTTTATCGTCAGAAAGCAACATAACCATTGGGACATCAGAAATTCAGTACTCTGAAAAATTAATTAATGTAAATGCAAGTAAAAATAGACATTTACGTCTTGTCCACATTCATTTGAGCATTCTCAGATTCTTCATTTTCATCATCTTTGGGTTTGGTTTTTGGGTTTTTTTTAGAGATTTACATTATAACAAGTATTGAGAAATAATCTGGAGATCAATGGCAATCAGTTTTCAGTGGTAATCCTTATTCCCACATCTCTCAAGCCCCTGAACCTCAAGGCAGTGATAAGGGAAATGAAGTCCCTTCCATCGTAAGTGAAGATGAGGTTCAAGACCACCTGAGGAACTTGAACTTGATAAGGAACTGGATGAGTCCATGGGACCCAACAACATGCATCCCCTCTCGTCAGGTTATCTGTGGCAGATGTAGTTGCCAAGCCACTCTCCACAGTATTTCAGAAGTCATGGCAGTCAGGCAAAGTCCCCAGTGACTGGAAAAAGGGAAACATCATGCCCATTTTTAAAAAGGATAAGGAGGAAGACTCTGGGAGCTACCAACCTCTGTGTCAGGCAAGGTCATGGAACAGATGCTCCTGGAAGATATGTTGAAACACATGGAAGACAGGGAGGTGATTAGACACAGCCAGTATGGCTTCACCAAGGGCAAATCATACTTGACTAATCTGGTGGCTTTCTGTGGTAGTGTGGCTAAAGGAAGAGCTGCTGATGTGATCTACCTGGACTTCTGTAAGGCCTTTCCTGTGGTCTTCCATTAATATTCTTTCCTCTAAATTGGAGATGTACGGGTTTGATGGACAGACTGTTAGATGGATAAGGAATTGGCTGGGTAGCTTCATCCAAAAATTTACATGGAAACCAGTAACAAGTGGCGTCCATCCCTCAAGGGTCTGTACTGGGACCAAGACTATTTAATATCTTCATCAATGACACGAAGAATGGAATTGAGTCCACCCTCAGCAAGTTTGCAGATGACGCCAAGCTGAGCGGTGCAGTTGATTCACTAGGGGGCAGTGCTGCCATCCAGAGGGGCCTCGATAGGCTTGAAGAGTGAGCCCAGGCAAATCCCACGAAGTTCAACAAGGCCAAGTGCAAGGTCCTGCAAATGGGTTGTGGAAATCCTCAGTATCAATACAGACTTGGAGACGAATGGGTTGAGAGCAGCCCTGCAGAGAAGAATTTGGGGGTACCAGTGGACGAAAAATTGGATATGAGCTGGCAGTGTGTGCTTGCATCCCTGGAAACAATTTGTATCCTGGGCTGCATCAAAAGGAGCATGGCCAGCAGGTCAAGGGAGGTGATTCTGCACTGCTCCGGTGAGATCTGCATCCAGCCCTGTGACCCCCAGCACAAGACAGACGTAGACCTGTTAGAGCGGGTCCAGGGGAGGCCATGAAAATGATCCAGGGGCTGGAGCACCTCTTCTGTGAGGAAAGGCTGAGTGAGTTGGGAGTTGTTCAGCCTGGAGAAGAGAAGGCTCTGGGGAGACCTTACTAATGCCTTGCAAGACTTACTACGAGGGCTTCTAGTAACAGGGCAAGGGACAACAGTCTTATACTGAAAGAGGATAGATTTAGGTTGGACATAAGAAGTTTATTACAGTGATGGTGGTGAGACACTGGAGCAGGCTTCCAAGAGAAGTTTTGGATGCCCCATCCCTGGAAGTGTTCATGGTTAGGTTGCACGGGGGTTTTGAGTAACCCAAGTTGCTGAAAGGTACAGATTTTAATCTAAGCTTCTTATTCCAAATTAATTTATCTTGAGCATGTGTAATTAATACTAGTCAAAAGGTAAGTACTAACTCAAGAGAAATTTCCTGTAGAAGTTGTGTGTATATGTGTGTGTATTTTATCTTAATATTTAAAAAAAATAAGCATTGTAGTTTGTTACTCTGGAATTCAGTTAAAATTTTAAGATATGTCCTCTTCTTGTGCAGTCTTACAGTATCAGAAAATTATTTTTTGTCCATCAGCAGGTTGGTTCATCAGCAGGATATCTTGGTGTTTTAATATTACCTTTGAAACATCACTAAAATTATTGACCATTTGGGAACCAGCATGATTTCTTGAATCTCTATCTGGTTTACAGTTTCAAGACCATAATCTCTTACATTGATGAGCAGTTTGAGCGATACCTGCATGATGAGAGTGGTTTGAACAGAAGACATATCATAGATAACCGGGTTCATTGCTGCTTCTATTTCATTTCACCATTTGGTCATGGGTAGGTGTTTCTCTATCATTTTATTTTCTAAATTGTTTTGCTTTGGGGGGTTGGTTTGTGCCTGTTGACTTAAATTTTCAGGATCAGATTGCCATTACTTAAGAAGTACTAGAACTGCTGGAATTAACTGTGTGTAAGGAGAGAGATCTACGTTGTTGTGAAAATAAATTGGTAATTTAAGTTATAGCTATCTCCATATTTTAATTTTAGCCTTAAGCCTCTGGATGTTGAGTTTATGAAGGCCATACACAACAAAGTAAATATTGTACCGGTGATTGCAAAAGCTGATACGCTTTCTCTGAAAGAGCGAGAAAGACTAAAGAAAAGGGTAAGTATTTCTGTAGCTTGCAGGAAAATGTTGCACTTGGGTTATAGCAGTATGGTTGCTGAGGAAAGGGGTGTTCTCATTCAACCTTAGTCTGTCCTAGCCAAGAAAAACACAGTCTCACACACACCATAACATTATTTAATATGTAGTTTGATATCTTGTAAATTCTTTTATTATATATTTAAATGAGAAATTGTCCTTAAAGTGTTGCCTGTGAAATGGCAGTTTGGGTACATTCAAAATTCGCTCAAAATGTAATTGTAAAACTTCAGAAAAATACTGAAACTCAGTTGCTAATGGTAACTGCTCCTTTACCTGTTTAATCAGTCCCAAAGCAGATACAGTATCTACATCTATAATGTGCGATTATTTTTTTTTTTACCCGGTCAGAATTCTGATGATTGAAAAATAGGATTTTCAGAGATCTTTCCAATTTTGGGGTTGTTTTCCTTCACTTCTGTCGCGCTCTTCTAATACATTCCAGTTCGTTCTTCCATAGGCCAGACCACTTAACACATTCAGTCTTGGAGGACTTGATGCTGTGTTTGCTGAGGGGAGAAAGAACTACAACAAACCATGAGTTAATAACAACTGTGAAATTTAGAAAGAAGGGTTAGAATTAACTTGCCAGAAGGCACACCTGGTCCAGTCTATTTAAAACATCATCTATGATTTTTTCAGTTATTCTGAAAATCCTTACAGTTATCTTACCCAACTTACCATAAAAAGAGAAGTATACTTTACTTTGATGCATGCATACTGCTAGAATTCTGCAGAAATAACATTTTTAAGAGGGAAATTTGGGTTAATGGCAAATGGATTCCAGCTGCAGATGCCATCCTTAGCAGTCATGAAGACAGAAAAGTATTTGTCATGTCTGTAGCTCAGTTAGGTTTTAAGCACTCCCATTCCTGACCCTCAGTTAGCAATTCAGAGGCAAGAGCAAACAGTTTTAGGCTGTTCAAAGCAATTATGACTTCTCTGTCAATGCTTTATAATTTAAAAAATAAAAAGCAGAGTTTTAAAAAAAGCTGAATTTCTTAAGTGTAAGCCACAAAGGACAGTGCTTATTTTGAATGCTACTGTTTGTCTGGAAGTCTGTGGCAAGTAGTTGTTGAATATCGTGAAGAAATACGTCATTTAAAACTAAATAAATTCCCAAGTAATTTGGATCAGTAATATAGGCCCAAATTCCTCAAGGGATTGTGTATAACTGATTAAGTAATTTTACCTTAAGATTTAAAAGTACTGAATTTACATGTGCATTATCTCAATTTCTTACATATCTCCAGATTCTGGATGAAATTGAAGAGCATGGCATCAAGATTTATCACCTGCCTGATGCTGAATCAGATGAGGATGAGGATTTTAAAGAGCAGACCAGGCTCCTGAAGGTATGACTGGCTTCATAGGTTACATATGTGGATAATACACTGTCTTTCTGGACTGCTGAGGTGGCTTTAGAACGAGATGCGTGCTGTGACCTGCGCTGAGACCTTGAGGGAGTCCCTGTGTCTCTTTGCCCAGGCTTCCCTATCTCGAAGATGGTGGTAGCAATGACTTTCTGTTAACATCTTCAAATTAAAAGCAGTACAAACTTATTAACCACAATATGCAGTGCTGAGCAGAACAAAAGTTGCTTGTTCTGCTTCGTTATTAGTAATTTCTGCATTTTTGGCTTTCAGGCCAGCATTCCATTTTGTGTAGTGGGATCCAATCAACTCATTGAAGCCAAAGGTAAAAAAGTTAGAGGCCGACTCTACCCATGGGGTGTAGTTGAAGTGGAGAATCCAGAACATAATGACTTCCTGAAGCTGAGGACCATGTTAATGTAAGTTAGAATATTCCAGTTAATCACCAGAAAGATACTCAAAAGACTGTAATGGGGGTTTGGAGCATCTGTGGAATCCTTGGAGACATTCAGAATTTGTCTGTAGAAGGCCATGAGCAACCTTGACCTAGCTGGCCTAGGCCGAGGTGGGGATTGGACCTCAGAGGCTCCATAGGTTCTTTCCAATATGAATTACTCCTTGATTCTGTGAAAATAATGTTTTATCTAATTCTTTTGCTGAACACAGTGTTGTATTGCGATTCAGATCTCCAAGAACATGAACCTGGTTGTTTCACACCTGGTGCTTATTTAAATACATCTGACTTCAGAAGGTGCAGACTTCACAAGTCCACTGGTTGATTTTATTTTTTTCCAAGCTTTGCTACTTTGCTTCCCCTGCCCAGCACTGCTTCATCAAACACCTCACCCGAGAGGTCAGCTCATGTCAGGGCTGCCTCAGGGTCTGAGGTGGTCTCTCTCTCTGTCATTTCCCCAATTCAACTTGTTGGCTTCTAAATTAGCATATTAAGAGGGTGTAGATGCTGAACACACTGACCCAACACAGTGCTGAATGTGAGGGTCGGTTAAGCAAGCTGATGTGACACAGATCTGTTGTATCTTTTAATTATTTTTCTTCCTCTAGCACCCATATGCAAGATCTTCAGGAGGTGACTCAGGATCTTCACTATGAGAACTTCCGCTCCGAGAGGCTCAAACGAGGCGGCAGGTTGTCATCTTATGTTTACATGCTGTTTCTTCCTCTTCTGAATCTGACTCTGTCTCTCCTACCATTTCATTGCTAGGATTTGGTAGATCCAGTCAGCACCAAGTTCAGTCGATCAGCTTACACCGAGTGTAAGAAGTATTATTACGTAAATCTGAAGAGACAGTTGTGACATTAAACGGGTGTAGTTAGGTCTCTGTGTTGTTTTAAGGCTTGAACACAGTTGGACTGGAATGTTTGCAGCAAGGAAGTAGGGCAGATGTCTGTGATAAATGTTGTCTTAAAAAATCTGCATGTTAGGTCACTGCCGATATGTTTAAAAAAGGTGGGTTTTTTTCAGAATTAACTACTGGAATATTTGCACCATGTCTTTTAAAAGAAACTCAAATCCTTCTGCAGTGATTTATTAAACATGGTATATATAAACAAATAATTTTCTTTGCATAGCACTCTCAGGATAATGTCTGTCAACCCTATTTTGAGCTGTGGTGGGTAGGGCATAGCTCTTCTGATAAGAGAGACAGGCAGCACACCCCATTTTTAACTCAAAGAGCAGGGTTTGTACAGTTGAGTTTGTGAGATCTCGTTGAAGACTGCGTGTTTCCTGGTTTAGATTTTTCAATTGCTTCTCTCATTTACAACCACTAGAGGGTTTCATAATTGCACATTTCTGTGGGGTTGATGTTGACATAGGTTCTGTCACACGCCTAGTGATTTTTCAGGAAAAGGAGTTTGTCTCTGCCTGTAGCATTGGCCTGCAAGTCCAGTTTTCCCTCCAGACAAGATGACATGCTCTTCTCCCCTGACTTTTAAATCCTGTCTTCTGAAGCTGGGGTCACTGTTGGGTCTGATGCTGTTTAACACCTTTGTCAGTGACATGGATGATGGCATTGAGTGCACCCTCAGCAAGTTTGCTGATGACACCAAGCTGTGTGGTGTGGTGTGGTCGACATGCTGGAGGAAAGGGATGCCATCCAGAGGGACCTGGACAGGCTGGAGAGGTGGGCCTGTGCCAACTTCATGGAGTTCAACAAGGCCAAGGGCAAGGTCCTGCACCTGGGTTGGGGCAATCCCAAACACAAGGACAGGCTGGGTGGAGAGTGGATCGAGAGCAGCCCTGAGGAGAAGGACCTGGGGGTACTGGTGGGTGAAAAGCTGAACATGAGCCGGCAGTATGTGCTGGCAGCCCAGAAAGCCAACCGTATCCTGGGCTGTATCAGGAGAATTGTGGCCAGCAGGGCGAGGGAGGGGATTCTCCCCCTCTGCTGTGCTCTCGTGAGACCCCCCCCTGGAGTACTGCTTCCAGTTCTGGGGCCCCCAACATAAGAAGGATATTGACTGGTTGGAGCGAGTTCTCCAGAGGCTGGAGCACCTCTCCTATGGGGACAGGCTGAGAGAATGGGGCTTGTTCAGCCTGGAGCCCTTAGAGCCCCTTCCAGTACCTGAAGGGACCGACAAGGAAGCTGGGGGGGGACTTTTTACAAGGGCCTGTAGTGACAGGACAAGGGGGAACGGGTTTAAATTGAAAGCAGGGAGGTTTAGATTAGATATCAGGAAGAAATTCTTCCCGGAGAGGGTGGTGAGGCACTGGAACAGGTTGCCCAGAGAAGCTGTGGATGCCCCATCCCTGGAATTGTCCAAGGCCAGGCTGGATAAGGCTTTGAGCAACCTGGTCTAGTGGAAGGTGTCCCTGCCTGTGGCAGGGGGGGGGGAACTAGATGGTCTTTAAGGTACCTTCCAACCCAAATCGTTCTATGGTAAGTTCAAGCTAAAAAAATAGTATTTTTGCCAAGTTCTGCTGCCTGTTATCCAACAGGTATGTACAAAGGTCTTAGCAGTAAAGTAAGCTAAGGATGTCCAGAGTTAACATAGCGTTGACCAAATTTTAGAGGATTTAAAGCTGCCTTTGCCAAGGACCTGTGACAGTAACGTGCTGTTAAGTTGGGGTACCTTTCTTTGTGAAACTAAAACATGTTTTCATATCTTGTGGCCCATCTCTGTTTTCATATTTCTGAAGTGGTGCTAGAATGTAGTTAAGGCCACTCTAAGTGAGGGTAGTTTGCATGTGAATTTATTTCAGAGTTGCACCTACCCCACTGGCAGTGCTTGGCAATTGGTGCTTATTGACTGTGGTCTTAAAGGCTTTTGGGCAGGGAGGAGTGTTTGACATCCATTTCTTTCTGTTAACCTTTTAGCAAGCAGTGCTGTGTTGGCTTTGCACTTTTGATGGCACTTGTGTGCTTAGACCTGTTAGCAGATCTTCCCCGTTGCAACGTGGGATAGGACCACTCTTAGCAAAGTGGTTAGGTAATCTTGGAAATATAGGACATGGAAATATTCTTCCTTTTGGTTTCTCAATGTAAAACTGGAATGTCCCAATCAAAGGAGAGCTTGCTGAGATACTGATCGAGAGCATTTGCCTAATTTTGACAGGAGTAATTGATGTTTATTTTTACTTTAATGTGTTACACAAAAGAATTCTTTTGGACTTATTGGGGAAAAAAGAGGTGACTATACTAGAAAAATAATCCAATTTCGAAGTTTTTAGTGGAGCAAAGGATAAATGGTTTCTCCAATAAGAACGATTGCAGATCTGTACAGTGATTGTATTACTTCTATGGCTTTGGTTATGAGCCTTTTAGATGTTTGGTAGCAAATGGTTCATGAAGTTAGAGATGGGGTAGAACTGCATCAAAGGCAGGTTCTGCCTGGAGGTAGGCAGGTTTCCAGGTAGAGAATTTCTTAGAGCACTGGTTATGTTACATGATGCTTCCATATTTTTGTTAACATCTTGTTCAGCATTACCTTGAACTTAGGTTTTTTGTAGTTGTACTGATTTATTGCACCAGTGAAAGAGAAGCGTTGAGTATGTCTTTGCAGTATTTCTGAATTTGCTATAGCTGCGTGTACTCAAATTGCAGTCAGTAAAGGTAAAGTGCTCGGGGAAATTGCTGTACTTGAATGCTGTTCAGAAACAGTTTGTGTTGATACCTATGTGCAAAGATCTGTCATGTCTTAAAGTCATAGCTAGAACAGGTTTTGAAGTTTATACTTCTGCGCATAGCTTTATGGATGAGTAAGGGATAAATTGATGCCTTAAAAATAATTTAAAACCACAAATTACAGCTGTGTGGGGAATAGGTTTCCATTAATTTTGTTTGTTTTATGAAACTCTGACATACGTGTTTTAAGAACCTTGATTTTGTCAACAAAGCATTCTGTGGAAGTTCAATATCTGGAATGTATGCTCATTACTGACCAATATTCATCTTATTTTAGGAAAATAGAAGATGAAGAAGTAAATAAAGACCAGATTCTGCTTGAAAAAGAAGCTGAAGTAAGATGACAGAACTCTGTATTCTTGTGATGGGGGAATTTTTATTCTTGTATCACTACTTTAGGTCAAATGATTTAAATGATCTTTGTAATTTCATAGACTCATAGAATAGCTTGGGTTGAAAGAGACCTTTAAAGGTCAACTAGTCCAACTTCCCTTGCAGTGTGCAGGAAATTTGTAAAAGAAAGAATTTGGCAAGGAAAATGCAGACTTTGCTAATACAAAGTTATTCCAGGTGCAGCAAGAAAATAGCATTTGAATGGGTGTAGAGGAGTTTCAGGATACTGATTTATGGGAACAAGTGGGATCTGGTAAAATGCCTGATTCCATCATACTGATCAGTGATGGATGTAATGCATGTTGTGTGGGGAGGGAGAGCCATCCCCACACGAGTAAAGGTTCTGAGGTTAGAAATGGCAGACGGGGAAAAAGTCAGTTCAGCTCTGCAGCATCGGCAGAAACAACAGAGTAAGGAGTTGTCAAACAAAGGAATTGTCAGGAACAAAGAATGAAATTGTCATTCTGCCGCTGTGATAAATCCATACTGCATAGCTCTAACACAGTTTTCATTATCCCCCAACCTGAAAAGCATATAGCCAAGGCTAGAAAAAGTGCAGTGAATAGCAGAAAGTGGGCAGAAAGGCTGAAGTGGAGATCTGAAGCAGGTCTGGTACAAGGGGAGATTCAGTTATGTTCTTGTTGGGATGTAGATGACAGAGGGGAAGGATATAGTAAGGGGCTTACATAATCATAGGTGGAACTCGTTAGCATGGAATTTTGTGCATAGCAAAAATGTAGATAAGCGCAAAAATGCTGAGAGGCTGGGGAGTTTTCCTTTCTCCATGGATGTGCTCGCTAAACGCAAAGGTAGGGTTGTTTGGTTTATTAAGTTCAGAATTGACAGACTTGTATAATTTGAGAGGATTTCTCATCTGTGTTTACAGTGTAGGTGCGCAAAGAGACCTGAAAATATTTCAGTAGTGAGGTTGACTGCGAGTTGGGTACAATGAAGGAGTAAGTTTGGTACACGCAGCAAGGCTGAATTAATCTTGGTAGCTGAGTTACATGATTACCCTCTGTTTAACTGTTGCAGTGCTCTGAAAGCCTCAGCCACTTTTAATAATGCTTATGCCTTCTAGGATGGTTTGCTTGGTTTAATTTCTTCCAGCTAACCATCACTAGCAAGGGAGTTGGGAAGTAATCCCAACTTTTTTTAGTGGCAGACGCAGGTGTACTTTGGAGGGAGATAAACAAGCCACTTGTGGTGATAAGCTTTATTAACTGTGTTTCTTCAGCAATTCAGCACCATCCTTTTTATGCATTTAGTTTCAGAGGGAGCCAAGACTTCCGTTTAGGGATGCTTAAAATCTCATCCCAAATTACAATAATAAAGCCTGCTTATTTCAGTAACTTTCCAACCTCTTCACGGATGTAAAAAAGCAGTAGAAGACGCCGCCATAGCCTGAGCTTGGTACCCAGCAGCTAAAGATAATGCAGATATGTCTTCCCTCTTTACTATAATTAATAGTGTGGTGGCAGCAAAGAGTCATACTCTGAGGTGAGATTAAGCTGAAGGATTCTTCTGTGCTCCTTTTCCAGCTTCGTCGCATGCAGGAGATGATTGCCAGAATGCAGGCGCAGATGCAGATGCAGATGCAAAGTGGAGAAGGAGATAGCAGTGCAGTTCACGGACACCATGTATAAAGTCTCTGGTAAGATGTTCAAATAGCCACTTGAAGGGGATTTCTTTTAACTACTTATTATTGGGGTGGGTATTAAGAAGCTGTGGAAAAATGTTCACAAGATGGGTTTGCGTAGGTTTCAGTCTTTTAATTTTTAAGATTTAACTGTTGTTGGTGAAGGAAAATGGCTTGGAGAAAAACCAGTGTCATCGTGTGTGTATATGTATGTATACGCGTGTGTGTGTGTGTGTGTGTGTATGAATATATATAAATTCAAATTTTCCAGAAGGTCAATACAATATATACTGGCAGGAATCAGAATAAGTCTTAGAGATTTTGTAAGCAGGGGATTCTCAAACTCAGGATGAAGTCATTGTTTCATTGTGGCTTTTAAAATGTTTGCAGTGATCTTGGGTTCCTAACTGTAAGACAACGGCTGATCTGAAGTTGTATTCTTCTGTCTTGTTTTTAGATGACGTTATACCCTGACTTAAAGACAAGACTCTGGAGTTGAATTATGGTGGTGGTACACCAGAAAGGATGCCATTTGCTCCACATGTGACTTTGAGTTTGCTTTAGGGTGTAACATGGAACTGCATTGTGGTAACTCTAGTGATATGTATGTCATAACATGTAGTCAGTAATTTTTTTATATATTACACACATTTGACTTCGGTTTTGTTTAGTAACTCTTATATTGAGCTTATTTTCAGTTTCCCATTGTATGAGGGATACAAAATAGACATTTACATTTTTCTAGCCTGATAATAATTCTAGCATTAGATAATATTTTCCTTTTTTTTTTAACAAGGCTTATTAGCTCCCTGCCTTTAACTTTGTATTACATTTAGAACTAAGTAGCTGTCAGTGGTATCTTGTTCAGCAGCATGTAACAGTCACCTCACTAGGCATCACTGCAAGGTTAATTTTATATTTTTTACAGTGCTTATGGGTATGTGTCTGTGAGACCCATCAGCCCTTTTTCTGTCTCTGCTCAGTGCAGATGATTTTCTTGGCCTCTGCAGGTATCAAATTAAAACTAAGGCATGCCTTGTGTCTTAACAAAAGAAGTAAGAGGAGATGTCTCTTTAAGAGGCACACTGTATTTTATATAACTGTCATTATTTCCTTCAGGTTTACCCTTGAGGGACATAGATTCTTTACGATTTGCCTAAAATCTCGTACTCTGCTGCAGATAACTTTTCAGAGTTTTTTGTAGGTTAGCACAAGTCAATCCTGCTATTTTCTGGCATTACTGTAGCCAAATAAACTTGAATAATGCTGATACTGTTAAATGATGTAAACCCCAAAGAGTAGTTTTCTGTGTATGGGTGTTTCCTATATCCAAATGCATAAGAAATTCCAAATGAGTATTTTCGTATGATCTTTAGGGCATTGCAAACTCTTAATTGTAGTGTAAAATATACACTAGCACACTTCTCTTTTTTTTGAAGTGATCTGTGCCTGACAGGATCAATGAAAACTGTATTTTAAGGTCTTGCTCCAAGATGAAGTTAGCAGTATTCAGAAGTGAGTCTGATGAAGTTACGCTTTTGGTTTTTAGGTCAAGGTCACTTTCCTTAGCACTGATAGTAAAGGAGACTGGTTTTTTGAGCTTGGCTGGACTTCTACTACATATCATGTCTGGTGTTGTGCGTGCGGTGCACAACAGCAGCTACAGTGCAGCTGCGTAGGTGGTAGCTGAGAGGAGGGTCAGCAGAAACACGCCGTGGTTGGTTTTTCTACTACTTCTGCTAAAGCCAGCAATCAGATTTCCTAATCTGATCTGTTACAAAACGTTGTTATCTCAACAGCTAGTAAATAGATAGAATTGCAACTTTTTTCTCTTCTTTGAGCTCAGGTGCAGCTGTGACTTTAAAAATATTTTTTTTTAATGTTTCTTTATAAAAATTAATAGGATTTCTACAGCTAATGTGTACTTCTAGTGGTATGTAAGGGGCTAGATTAAATATAAACCTGCAAAGCAACGGACATTTTTACCTGCCTGAAACTACTGCGGATGAATTGTTTTATATTTGAATCTTTCTAAGAACATGATGTAAAATTCTGCATCGCAGCCTTTGCTAGGGAGCTCCGGTTTTCTTCTCAAAAGCAGTTGCTGTCAGTTTTGCATGATTCAGTTCACCTTCCGTAACCCTGACAGAAGTGAAAATGAGAATCTTTTTGTATGTTGAGGTGCACAGAAGTGTTAAGTCCCATTTTGTCAAATATTTACATATAAAACTTAGAAAAACATGCACTTCTAAGTTCTTGTCTTTTTTTTAAGAGTGTGTAGAAACAAAGTACTGTGGCAGTATTGTAAGAAAACACTCCGCAACACCTTATTTATTTCTAAATCTTCTGATATGTTTTTGTAGTTGTCATAAATTTACCAAAAGAACTTACTATAAATTTAAATGATCAAATAATTTGAGAAGTCCCATGCTGGTCTTCACTTGCCACAAATCTGGGGTTTTTTCCTGATAACGCAGCATTTTTCTCCCTTTTTTAAGCTCTTTGTCAGGTATCTCTCTGTTAAAAGTTTTGAACACAATGTGCTTCGGACGCTGCCCGCTTTGCCAGGGAGAGCAGCTCTGGGCCATTCGTGTTTTCACCGATTACCTGGGTAGGGTATGGTAAGCTGCAATAGTGTTCTGAACCTGTACTTGAAGAAAAACTGTGAAATCTTAAAATGTATGCAAAGGGGGACTGGTTGTACATGTAACTAACTCTGTTTATGTTGGGTTTTGAGAGTTCTTTTCTCTATTTTCTAACATGGGAACAAAAGCTGATTGTCCATGCATTTAGTGCTGTTTGTTCACTACCTGTGGAATTATTTTATGCAATGTCTTATTCTTTCAAATACCATGCATCTATTAAAACATTTGATCAGGTTAAAGTATTCTGTTTGATCTTTAGGCAAATAATTTGTAATCTACAAATTCTAGCAGGATAAATATTTTCATACGTGGTTTGGTTTATTTTGGGGTGTTTGGTTTAGTGTTTTTTGTTGTTTGGTTTTTTTTTTTTTTTTACAATTAAGAAAAAGCAAGTTTATGGCACTTGCCATTTTAACTTGAAAAACTTAAGACTGCGAATTGCTGCTTCTTCTTCCCAAGTCTTTTCCCCTTCACTTTTCTTGTGATGGTCTTGCAATGAATGGTTTCATTGTTAAGACATGAAAAGTGAGACTACCTTTCTCAGATTCTGCTTCAAACTCAACTACAGGTAGAAGAAAGAATTGGGTAGAAGAAAGACTTGGAGACAAAAGGTGGAGTTGTTTGCTGGCTTGCCGAACTGGCCACAATTCTTTTCTGTTACAGCATTGTTACGGTTTTTAATTTACTTTTGAATTTGCAGAGCTTTATATTTGGTAGCAAAAACGACTTGCTTTTGGTACAAAAATCTGTTCTGTTCTATGTACTGCCATTAGCCAAGACTGTAATAAAAAATGCTAAAATACACTTTGTTTTAAATTATGTTCCTTTATTATAATCAACCCTGGCAATATTAATTTGTTTATGGTGTTAGGTTTTAAATGTAAAGGAGAAATGCAGATGTGGTTGAAAGAGAACACATTGATGAACCTGCATAAAGTAGGGTACGCTCCAAATGTATTGGTACAGTGCTTTTCCCTATGGGTGTTCCCAGAGCTGCCGAAGTCCTCCCTATGGGATCTGGCTTTTTCAGCAGCTCTCACCCATTATGATATTAGCATAGATTGTTGTTAGGTGGTGCTTTACGTGCTGAGGGTCATTGTTTTCTCCAGTGAATCGTGCTTCGTTTCTGGAGAGAGTGAAAGGGTGTTTGATCTTTGTTCTAGATATTCCAAAATAATTCTGTGTTTGTGTTCCTGTGAAACAACTTCAGTGACCCCTGTGCCTGTTACTCATCAGAGCACCAGGCTGTGTCCTTGGTTTTGGCTAACTTAATACCAGAGGATTTTAAAGCAGTGCTTTGGGTTTGGAATGTGTTGCTTTTGCATGTGCCCTGGTCGGGACAGTTTGCTTCGGGCTGCTCTGTTGGGTCAGTTTGCATCGCTGGGGGCACACATTATGCAGTCAGACCACTCCACAGGGGTGAAACCTGTGCGCATTGTGACCCTTCATGTGTGGTTTTAAAGTATGTTGGTGTTTCATTTCTCTGAAGTATTTAGTGTGGCACTGGAATGTTAACGGAATATTCATGTAGGCTGTAGTGAGGGAGGAGACAAGGGAAGTGTGCTGAATGTGTCAGATCTACTTTCTGAAGAAGACTTTTTCTATGTACCAACGGTATTTCTTCTTCAGAATGGTGTCCTTTCTGTCAGGTGTAGAAGACCACTTGTGTGGAATACCAATTCAGTTCTGGAAAGGAGTGCTGGAAAAGAATTGCACTAGGAGTTACACGATGAAGTAATTGCTAGAAAATTTACTGTAATAAAATCTGCCAGATTTGTTAGTTCCGTGCCCATAAACAAGAAGCATGGTAATTGTGGACGAGGACTGAAATAGCGTGTCAAATCTGCCATGTAAAATGCCTCACAAAACAGGATAACATGCTGTAGGCCCACACTTGTATGCCCACACTTTTCTGAGTATGCCTTTCCCAGTGTTTTTCTTCCACTCGCACCATTTTTCAGCGTACTTAGGATTTATTTTCTTCTGACAGTCTCTGTATTCAGTGTATTTTTCTCTTCTGCCTTTAGACTCCTGCCCTGTCTTTGCTTCTTCCATTTGGTGTCCTGCAAGTTTTTCTTGGTTTTCATCCATACCTTGGGGCAACATTCTTGTAGGTTCCACTTGCCCTCGTTTGGTGACAGTGGCTTGTGTACAGAAGTGTTCCCTTGTCTGAAGAGAGTAGTTGGACCTTACTCCCTAGCCACCTTGGCTCTTCATCAAGGAATGAGGAAGGAGGTCAGAGCCTCTTGTGTACCTGGTTCAGGTCATTCTGAATATTAGGATGGCTGGGCTGGAGACCAAATGTATACCACTTGCTCCTAGGCTTTCCATTTGGTTGACACCTGTGGATGAATTAGTCATACCTCTCTCTTCATAAACACTAATGACCTCAGAGTGAGTAAGTGAGAAGCAAGCTGCCTTGTAACGCCAGAAGAAAAGAATGTTTGGCGTTTCATTCACAAATTCTACCCAAAAGGGCTATATTCAGCCTTGCTCTTAACAACACACTTGCAGTTTGCTGCCCTGGGCAGCAGTATCAAAAGGTCTGGTGCAAGAAGGGATGGAGTCGTTTATTGCTTTATCTCTTACAAAAGTTGGAGAGCAGTAGGATATCATCATCACAACAATGACAGAAATGAAGTTCAGACTTGTGAATTGTAACTGATGTCAGTTGAGTCCTCTGTTGTTTAGATCCCAGTAGACAGCATGAGTGCAGAGAAGTGTCTGTTTTCAGGTAACTACCCTGCACCACAGAGCGTCCTGTTTATCAAGTGGTCGGCTAGACTTGCATCCTTCTGAGTGTCTGCTACAGACAGGGCTAGGCACACCTTACGTGTTGACTACTCCATGGCATTCTTGCCGATTTATCTTGCTTCTGTGTCCTGAAGGAAGATTTCCTTCAGGATTTTAATAGCTTATTTCACAGATTTAATGGTTAAAAAAAAAGGTAAGCAGAATCTGGATTCTTCACCTCTGTATAAAGCGAAACTAAAAATGTCACTTACTCTGCATTTTTCTGGACACCTGAAATATAGATCCTGAAAATCTGCATGCTTGATGGAAGTATCTGAAATAGAGGGCAAACAAATTTGTTAATTACTGACAGTCCGGGGAAAGTGCAAGAATATGGTCCATAAAGGCTTTGGGAAGAACTGAAAGCGTTGCTTGGGAAGACATTGTGCAAGGATCTCCATGAGATTGTATGAGCTTCCCTATGTGCTGTTTTCCCAAGACGGTGTATGGAATAGTGCACAGAGAGCCTAGCACTGCGCTCCTGATGGCAGTAAGAGAGAGCCAGGAAGAAACTCTTAAAGGATTCCTGCAGTGGAAAGAAGGGTTGCATTTGGGTGCTGAAGACACTTGACAATCCAACTTGCTGTAGAGCTTTCCCCACAGCCAGCAAGTCTTGAGTGTATTTCTCAGGAGAGTTTAAATGACCAGCTCTGCTAACAACTTGTCTTACAGCCCTGTTCCCACCGTATCTGCCGCCTCTTTCTGGAGATGCCTGACCGTGGCGCAGGGCTGCAGGACATCCTGTTCATTCGGACAGCCCGGAAGGCAAAAGGCTGAGAATGCAATCCAGATTACCAGCAAGGTGGGTATTTTCCCTCTGCTAGAGCAGCTGTTGGTGTTACAGCTTGCTTCTGTGTGAGCATGGGACTCTAACAAATCTCTTCATCACCCAGAAAACGGGAGGTGCTGGTACCTGCTCGTGTGTCCAAGATTTGAATGATGCTGCGATCAGCCTGTTGTCATGGTAACCAGGTGAGAGCATATGCAGTGAAGTCAGATTTGGTGTAATTCTGGGTCAGGTCCAGAAACCGGGAATGGAGGGAGCGTGAGGAGGAAGAAAAGGTCTCTCTAAGGAGTGGTTTGATGGCTGGCTATGTTGACAGCGCAGCCCAGACATGGGAGGGCTGCCTGGGTCTGGCTCGTAGCCACGTCAGGGTGTGTCGAAGTCCCAGGTGCGTGGGGGAGTTCCTACCGTGTTTAGCAAGGCAAGATCTGATGTAGCTGTACGTTTGCAAGTTTAGTTTCGATGCTTGAAATGCAGCAGACAATGAAGCTCATTTCCACCCACGGGAATGAGAGCCTGTAAATCTAGCAAGACAGAGGAGGTGTCCAGCTGTCTCAGAGAACAACATGCATTTCGGAAACTACCTCTGGCTAGAGCAGTCAGCATGTTCAGTTGTAAGAAACGGATCCCTCAAAGCAAGAAGTGCAGCACTTTGATTGTTGTGGGAAAGACTGAGCTCCTCGATAGGAAAAGGAGAGCTGCTAACTCTGCCAAGCCTGGGGCTTAGTGCCTGCTCGCTTTGTTTGAAAGCCAGTATAAATGGGTTCGTAGGACTGATGCAGCTAATTGTTTATGCGCTAGTCTCAACCCTCCTTGGATCCAGCTTTGCAGACATCTTCTGTTGCGATGTAACCGGTGCTTGGCGTGTCAGATATAAGGGATGGCTGCGTTCCAAGCGGGGTCCAAGGTGCCAGATGCAAATTTCTGCTCAACCGCACAAGTCACATAAAGGCAGGCTTGGCAAAAGGTCGGAGGTATTTGGGTTATGAAACATGCCAGCTCTGAGCAGTTTCTCTGTGTTGAGGCAGTGCTTAAAGTGCCTAAGGCTGGCTGTCCTTCTGGTGTTTATTCAGAAGCAAATTGAGGCTGGTGGGGCAAAGAGAAGGAATCGCCTCATTTTTTATAAGCAGAAGCCAAAAATTCATGGGAAAATTCCCACGTAGGAAACTGAGGAGCTCCCAAGTTACGTGAAGATAACTCAGCGTATTCTACGGAATGAGTAATTAGCTCTCACCCTGAGAGCTAATGTAAAGCACTTATTAAAACATACTGTGCTGCTTCAACAACATATTTATTAAAAAAAGGGAAAGGCAGTGAGAGTAAAATGCTTTGTTCAGAACATGCCCACTCCTGTGCCTCATAATTTGCAATTCCCCCGTTGTTTCAATGTTTTTAATTCACTTTTAAGAAGCTTTTCCACAAGGGAGAGCCTAAAGCCCAGGTCAGAGCTGTGTCTGCAGTGCTACCAGCTCCACGTTCGGAGCTTTCCCTCAAAGAGAAGATGCAGTCGGGCTCTCCGGTGGTACTTCCGTGAAGCGGGTAGCTTGCTGACTAGCACTCTCTTCGGGAAGTTTGTGCCCCGAGCAAGAAAACTGGTTTTAATCTGCCTTTCTTGCCAGCAAATAATCTCAGGCTGCCCACTTTACTTTGTGAAACAGAGAAAACCAGCGTGGCAGGGTTGGCAGTATGTGTGCTTTTGGGGGCAGAGTGGGGAATCTAACAGTTCGCTGCTTCGCTAGCCCTCTGCTTTGCTTGCCTTGATTTTGAAAGCAACTTAAAGGTAGCAGAGTCAGTGGTACAGGTTGGTTTGGCAGTAATTGCCACACTTCTCTGTGACTAGTGTTTGCAGGTCTTTGATTTTTCTGTTTGTTCTGAACTCTCCTGTCTGTGAAACTGAACTTGGCCCTTTTCTCCTTTATTTTTTTTAACTGGGCTTTTGTGTGGTTGTGTCAACTAAAGTTTATTGGTATGTGGAAAAAAAAAAGTGATCTTTTTTTCTTGTTAGAATTTAAGATTTTGGGGGAGTGGTGGTTTCTGTTTGGTGATGTCTTGTTTTTACCCCCAAATACTTACAGACGTTTTTGATGTAGATCTTTGAAGCACTGTACAAGTTGTGACTGGATTGAACCCTCGTGCAGCTCGCTGGGGGAACAAATACTCGCCTGACTTTGTGGGTAGGGAAATCAGATGAACCTCAGTGAAATCCAGGAAACACAGAAGGGCGATAGAGGGGAGCCTTTCTGACACTTCCAGTTGGGGAGGGTGAAGAATGGTTAGACCTTCCTGCTTCAGACTTGCTTGGTTAACCTCACCACGCAGGTTTTGTTAAGTAAAAAAAGAGAGATAAATAGCAAAGTTGTGGAAAAGACTGTTTCATATCTGCTTCCTGTTTAGGCTGTTGCAGCCAAAGAACAAACATCTATCGGAACATCCTAGGATTCAGTTTAAAGCAGATTGAGGGGAATTCTGTTTATACTCTTCTTGCAGTAGGGTGTCTTTACCACATGGGGGCAATATGCGATTGGACTCTGCTCTTTTACATCTACCTATGAAGAAAATCGGTGGCTCAGTTGGCAGTTTTTGCCTGGCCTTTTCTTCCAGCCTGTGTGGCTCAGCAGCCATAGTTCTTTGCAGCCTGTGGCTTGTGTACGCTCTTGATTTTCAGGGTGTTGCTTCAGAACTGCTGCTGACTATAGACTGAACCGTCTGGGTAGGAAGAACATGTTTAGACAAGTACACTAATCAGCCCGAGAGAAGTTGCAGAGCAAGTGCCCGCTTGTGTGTGTGTGTGTGCGCACGCAAGTATGAATATATGCTGTGCTTCATTTGTTTGCTGTAATTGCCACTTTCACCATGAGAGCAAACTTAAGATACAGATACGATTATGAAAGTCAAAGTAGGTGATTGCAAAAAAGGATTGCACCCACTGTTTCTTTGCTGCTAGCAGACTAGCAGAATTTTTTCTTGTATGAAAGTGCCCATGCCTGTTCTAAAGAATTCGTTAATATTAAAGTTTTAATTCTAGGTCATAGTCTGAGGCTAGTGGACTTCGAACTTTATAAAGGACGATGTAATTGCTAGGTGGAGTGTGTATAGAAGGGCTCCTGAAAAATGCCCCAAAGGGGAGCAACCTGGAAAGCCCAAAGGATTACCCCTGTGCAAAGTGCTATAGCATGATGGGGGGAGGGGGGGCAAAGTAGTTAAGATTGGAAGTGGAAACCCCTGCACAAAGGGTCTACAAGTTTCTGTAGCATGGAAATTAGTTCTGCAGTTGGTCAGCAAGATGCTGCTGAGTACATTTGGCATTCTTTGCTGGTACAAAAAGGTGCATTCTGCCAGTTTTTGAAGTATCTTCATTCATTACAGTTGAGGAACAGTATTTCTCCTGTGCTTCCAGGTCAGTTTTAACAGTAAGTGAACCTGGTGTTAGGAGAGTAATTCCAGAAAGTGATATGTACCGGTACATCTGTGTTATCTGTTCTTTCATCATTGGATCAAATCTCTGGTTGTCCAGCAATTCCTGTTCATCTTGGCTTGAGTCTTTGGCCCTTTGCTTATGGCAACGTATTGATGAAATTCTATGATTTCACTCTCTTTTTGTCATGTTTTCCTGCCATCTGAGGTACAAGTGGGCTGTGAGTACAGAACACCACCTTGCCATAAACACTGAAATTGGCTTAGTTTTTCTATTTGGGAAGTTGTCTGATGCGATTCTGAGCTATCATGTAGAGACCTTGTTTAGCATCAATGAGTCGTGCTGAGGGATGATCTGACAATCCACGCAGCCCAGTCTGCTGAGATGTCTGAGTCAATGTGGAAGGCAATCCAGCGAACAGGGCGGTGAGACATGGCAGCTGGTCTGCTGTCTGGTTCTGTTGCACAGACCGTTACACGCTGCCAAGAGCTCTTCCGGGACGAAACACTTTCAGATCAGGAATATGAGCAGGGTGGTGTCTAAATTGCCATGACAGTCAACTGAAGATGTGAACACGTTTGTGGAAATGAGAATTTTTCCCTTGGTGGACCCCTGAGGTGCTCTACAGCTGGTACTGTGACACCAGGCCTCAAAGTTGATGGGAAAGAAGAGTCATCACCCTATGGAGAAAGCTATCAGCCCGTGCAGTTAGTTCTAACTGACACTATGCTTAGGCTTAGGTTAACGATCTGTACAGCAATTTGTTGAACACCTCCAGGTAGTAATTGATGGAAGAATTGTTGCACAAGGCACCGCACTAGCTTGAACCCAGGTAGGACAAGGGCAGTGAACTGACATGCCTACATGTGTTGTTCCTATACAGTCCCAGTACAACATGCTAGGGAGGTGAACTGGTAACGTCCAGCCCAGTTGAAGCTGGGAAGCATCGCATACATGGTACGTAACACCGGCTTAGATGATTGAACAATTTTTGTTCTCAGTTATGCCTATCTTCTGCGACAGGCGGAAGGGGGAAGATGGGTGTGAGTTTTTGGAATTGCTTGCCGTGTTATTACAAGACACAAGACCTCTCAGACATAGAACTTTTTATTACATACGTGGAAGATATGTGCTAACAAAATTAGAAGTAGGTGTAATTTTTCAGTCTGCAGAGTTTCTCCTTGACATCATGAAGAATTTAAACAGGAAGAAGGTTTTCCAGCTGCTGTTTTTCTTGGTTGGCTAAGAAGTCTGCTTTGAAGGACTTCCTCCACCCTCATCCAGGGGGTGATTAAAGAAAGAGCTGACATCGTAGTGTAGTAAAAGGGTAATTCTCATTGTCCCACTCAGGCCAAAAGGAAAACATGGTGTAGATTATCTGTAATGTTAGTTGAGTGACTGAGTTACACCTCATTATCAGTTTTTATCTCACAAGGATATAATTGTACTTTGTCCTGATGCTGCAGCTTTCCAATAGCAACAGCTGACTTTCATCTGTGATGCCATTCTTCTGCTAGCTTTGTTCTCTAAACTGCCTCCTCCTGTAAAGGATCCAAACATGTGGCCTGCATGGTCAGGCAGTTTTCCTTCTTGGGAGTTAAGGAAACTCAGACGTCTTTGTGGATAGCTCTGAAGAACATACTGCTGAGTCTGTGTGTAGTGGCTTAGATAACCATCCATTCCCGCTCTCAGGTTTCAAATCCATTTGCCAAAAGCCATGTATCAGGCATGTTTTGTGTGTTCCAACTGCTGAGCATTTTTGTAAACAACCATGTGTAGAGCAGGGGTTCAGCTTGGTAAAGCACTTCCTACCTGTACCCTATTCGGCTGGGAGTAGGAATCACACCATCTTTTCGTGAGCTTTTCCCTACCAAATGATTTAGTGAGCACAGAGGGCAGAGTTGTCGTTCTTCCAGCTCAGAGAAGTGGAGTCTTATCCCTTCTTGTCCCTTCCCCTGCTTCTGGTGGAAGGAACTGAAGATGGCAGGTGGTGCCACGTCCCTTCGTAGCCTGGTCCTAGGCAAGCAGGTAGAAATGTGAACGCTGGGGTGACTTCTCTAATGGAGAGAAGTCACCTGTTATAGTGAATTCCAGGTATGTTATAGTTTTATTTATATATATGTAAGAAAATCTGTTAAAGGCTTTAGCATCTAGGCACCAATAGCTGCCAGGGACCATCAGGTACTATCTGCCCTGAAGAATGGGGAATGGAGGTATGAAAAGGAGAGACTTTTTAAGGTTCAGGTTCATGGCAAGTAAACTGGTCTCAGAGGAATACTCGTGCATCCTGCTAAACTCCTCATGCTGGGATGGAAAATAATTATTTTGCCAGTGGTAGGTAGAAAGGCTGGAATTGATGTGCGTGTAGAAACAGAGGTGCTGGCTATGTGGACACACTCAGAACCCTCTGTGCCTTTTCATTACCAGGTTGTTTCAGCAGTAAATTGCATTTGTTTTGTGCGAGCAATAAAAGTTAGCGATACACAGGGAAGTGTGACCAGCAGGGTGTTGAGGCTTCTAAAGACTTTATTGTATCTGTAATTATCGCTTCCTCTCTGATTGCTGTCCTCTGTTGCTTCTAAAGTGATCACATCAGATTTGTTCTCCAACTTGCAAAAAACTTTTGTGCTCTTTTTAGATGTTAAAGTAAGTGTTTGAAATAAAATGCAGACACTTCAGAGTAATCATCAAAGGACGTGAAACTGTATTAGCTTAAGGTGCAGATAAAATTGACTACTCCATTTTCATTGCCTATGGGAGTGCACAACAGGATACTGGCACATCATTTCAGTACTGAAAGCCCTTCAGCTTATTGGCATCACAAATGGGTTTACGAGTGGGTTTATCTAAAATGCTGCATATGCTTTTGCACCTGTCCTGATTTTTTTCTATGCATGAGACCCTTCAGCTCCATTTCACTTTTTAAGGTAAAAAAATACTGAGACATATTTTTAAAACCTTGTGTCTTTTTGTTTTCAAGAGATGAGAATGTTGCTAGTCAGGAATTGCTCATTAAATTTGTGAGTTGCTTCTTTCTGTGGGTGAGAGTGGTGAAGCTGCTCCAAGTTGAAAGGGCTGTTCTGCATGATTTATGTGTTTTGTTAATATAAAAGTCATATGCTTGCTAATATTTTGTTTTTCAAATTGTTGTGAAAAGGTCAAGTTCTCAGAAACAAGGTGGCTATTTCTGTTTCATGTGCTATTGGCCATTGATCCTTTCCTAGAGGAGTCCAAGTATTTCTGTCAGTCCCGCTGCTTCTCGTCCTGAAGAACAGACTCTGGTGTGATGCGTTCCCTCCGGTGGTCAAAGGCAGTGGGTCCTGCAGGTTCCCTGGCTGCCCCATTACCAGTCAGCCTGGGCACCTGCTTCTGAGCGGCCACAGAGTTTGGAAGGTGCAAAGGTCTGTGCAGGCAGGGCTCTTCATCCTGCACTGCATTTCCTACAGCGTTTGGTTCTTGTCTGTGTTACTGAGGGATGGGCTGGCTGGTCAGGGGGCGAGAAGGATGAGGGTCGTCAGCCCCTTTGGTCATCTGAGCGGCACATCTTCTCTCCTGTTCTGTAGGGCTGGGGCTCTTTCTGTAGGGCTGGCCCTATTTAAAATCTGTCTGCACGCGAAAGAAGTAAGTTAACTAAATGAAGACATAAAACGTTCATTATTCAAAGCAAAACCTGTAAGATGTTTTGCCTGGTAAACGGAATGGTGTCTGCTCTGGAGCCACGTGCACTGGTACAGGTGGGATTTGTCAGTGTTGTGCACCCCCTTGACAGCCCCTGGGTGCCTCGGAGTGTGCACACGGGTGACTTTTTTAGGGGTGTGGGTGAGGGCCAGCCTTCTGTGAGCTTCCTTCCGCTCTGGCAGGACAGGGTAGTCCATGAATATTCCTGCAAGGCTTCCAACTCCCAGCGCCCTCCTCCAGCTGGAAGAATACGCTTTGGGTTTTGGTTTATTTCTGTCAGTAGCCCTCGAAGCCCGGCAGACCGAGCTGGCAGTGTTGCCGGGCAGCCAAGGCC
>NW_010265001.1:0-16799 GCF_000690775.1 Eurypyga helias | reverse complement strand
GGCCGCCGGGGGGGTCGAGCGAGGCGTAGGGGTGTGCCCTTTCCGCGCAGTCGTGTGCGAGCAAGGCCGCGTCCCGCCACCGCGCTCCCGCCTGTTCTGCCGTTAGCCTGTCCGTTTACGGCACCCGAGGGCTTCGAGGGCGCTTCGCCCTCCGCAGGGCCTTTGTGCCACGGCTTCTCCCGTCCAGGGAGTGTCTCCGGGCAGGCGCGTGTGTCCGTGTCTTCGCTCTCCCCGTGGCTGCGTCCCTGTATCCGTGGGCTGGGCAGCGGCCGCCCACCCGCGGGAGGTTCGATAAAGTCCTCCCGTGCTTCCTCGGGGTGCGTGGGGGCGAATGGGTGAGGTGTCGTCGCTTTGCTGTGCTCTTAAACTGCCGTTCGTTTTGCAGAATGTGATACAACTGCGTTTTGTTTGGTACTCCTGCCTCTCCAGCTTTTATTTTAATGGCGCACATCACCATAAATCAGTATTTGCAGCAAGTAAGCAAAGTTTTTTTATTTGTGGGCGTTGTTGGAGTGTGTGGATGTATTTTTCTTTGCTGGAAATTTGTTGCCTGGTTTAAGAAATAAACCAACCTAGAATGTGTGCTGTGGTAAACAAATACACCTTTTAAGTTCACTCGAAGTATACCACTGTATTCCTGGAATTTTTGAAAAGTGTTATAGTTACTGATATAACAGATAGTGAAATAATTTCTCCATAAGAACTAACCCGTAGGGATTGTGTGTGTGCAGTAACAAATCATGTAGCTCAGGGATTTGAGAAATACAGGGATTTAAGACGTACAGAAGTGGAGGGATATGGTGTGTATGCCATGGAGGTAGAAGAGATGGGAGCAGCGTGACAAGGTTACTGGCTGGACTGAACCTTCATGTCAAGCTTTTGTTGTGACCCCTCTTAACTACTTCTTTATGAACTGTCATATTTTCATAATTGTTATCATCTTACTCGATTCAGTGAAGATCAGGCAAGTCAGATCAAGTGAAGCGCACAAAAAGAGAGTAATGGCTTGGTTTTTAGTTTCAAAAATGGAGCAACTGAGATGTCTCAGGAAAATTATCTGCTCTGAAGAGTCAGCATCTTCTCCAGTTGACAGTCCTCATGATTCTCTGTCTCCACCCTCCTATCACATATCTGTGCTTTTTAAGTGCGTTTGCTTAAATCTATGCACAACTCTTAACCGATACCTTATCTCTTACAAAAGAAAGTTTGGCTCTGTGTCAAACTTGGACACTTTACTGATGGAATGAATGCTTACTAGGTGAGAATGGAAATCCAAACCCATGGTTAAGAAGTGACAGATAACAGGATGTGTAATCCTTAAAAAAAAGACAGGTATGTGTGTAACTATCACTCCAAATGTCTGATATTAGACTAGCATCTGTATAGAATGCTTTTGAAGCCGGTCAAGACTGTTGTTGTCATGATTTAGCCCCGGTCCCCAGTTAACAACCAAGTACCACACAGCTGCTCCCTCACCTCCCCCCCCCTCCCCCAGTAGGATGGAGGAGAGAATCATAGGAAAAAGAGAAGGGTACTTGTTGGTTGAGAGAAGAACAGTTCAATAATTGAAAGTAAGTGAAATAAAATAATTATACTAATACTAGCATTTATAATATGCAATGAAAATACTGCTAATGGTAATGATATGCTATTATATGTAGTTTAAAAAAAGGAAAAAGGGAAAGAAAACAAAATAATACAACTGCTCACCACCGGCTGACCAACGCTCAGCCTATGCTCAAGCAGCGATTTCCCTCCCGGCCAATCCCTGCTACTTACCTACCGAGCATGGTGTTTGATGGCAGGAAATATCCTTTTGGTCAGTTTAGGTCAGCTGTCCTGTGTGTGTCCTCTCCCAGCCTCTTGTACAGGAGAAGCTGGGTACAGAACTATCACAAACTGAGAAAGTCCTTGACTTGATATACCTAGGCAACAACTAGAACCAACAAATAAATAGTGTGCTATCAATATTCTTCTCAGCACAAATCCAAAACACAGCCTCATACTAGCTACTGTGAGGGAAATGACCTCTGTCCCAACTAAAAGCAGCACAAGTCTGAATGTTAACGTTCTTGGGGAAAGTATTTTAATTCTGCTTCCTGCTAAAGATAACTCCTTGTAAAAAATAGTCTGTCTGAGCAACATCAAGCTGGAGGTTTCTTCAGCTGTGGAAGTAGTTTTAGGTGTTACTTCTTAAGAGTTCCTTTCCAGCTTCTTCAGCTTTATTTGTCTCAATTTTGTGTCCTGATAAGGAGAGAAAAAAAAAAAGGTATTTTTGCTGTATGGAAAACCCATACCAAATGGGAAAAATCATAAACCAAAATAACAAGGGAAGAAGCAAAAGAGGGAAAATCAACCGCTTCATCTCTTTTGGAGATTGGTGTGGGTTTTTTTTTCCTGAGTAAAGGAGAGATAATTTTGTGTTTTGGAAGGAATTTTTCTTGTTAAATTAGTATGAAATGTATTTGTGAATCCTGCTTCCTGACATGCAAATTTCACCTGTGGCATTGCCAGTGATAATACTCCAAGACTCCTTATGCCTTCACATATATGTTTGATGCCCATAAGTCCACCTGTTATTTTGAAAAGCTTAACTGAATCTGGTTCACAACTGTTGCTTTACTATGCTAAATACATTTAAGCTGTTTGGAGAGTCTCTGGTTTGCTCGTATCCTACAAATAAGGAAAAACTCAGAATAGTGTTCGCTCTGTCTTCTCCCTGATACCATTTTAAGAACAGGTGTGTTGAAAGTACAGTATGGATTCATTCAGTTTTAAATCTTTGCACACTCACATTGGGGTTGGTATCAATGTGGATAAACTGTGGTAACCAGAAGGTGGCTTCTGTAGCCGTGTAAATGCATTGTGTGGCTGTGGCTGGATTTTATTCTGTAATGTGGCTGTTTTCTTTCGTAGGTACAAGAAGCCATTGACAGCAGAGATGGACAGTTTTGTGCAGAATTGGTATCATTTAAACATCCACATGTTGCAAACCCACGGCTGCAGGTGAGAATCTGGTTTTAACCTTTCTTTTGCTTTGCTTTCAGTTTCCCTGGCTCCCTATATGGGTTCCTTTCATTTGGAGATAACCCTCAGAAATCTGTTTCACAGGCCAGAGCAGGATCCCCTTGTAGATTTGTTTCCCTTTTCTTCTTACAAGGATATTATATGTTCCCATTTATTTTCCTGGATGGCTTTTTGTGTTCCACTTTGAATTGTTTTCTGGGTAGATACAGACTTGAAACTCGCTTCTGGCCAGGACTGTGTTAGTAATGTGACACAATGGAAGTGACTATAAAGAAAAACCAGCGGGTAGCAAGGGTCCAGTGTTTGTTCTATAGACATTTCGGATGCTTTCATTTAAGGCTAGCTCTAATCAGGTTCTGGACACAGAATGCACACTAGCAATACATTATGCTGGATGTGGTTATTAATATAACTTAAGGTTCTGATAGGTAACTAAGGAATGTATGCATAAAACTGCCATGACAATATATCCCTATCATGTTCTGTTTCTGGTGCAGTGGGTGTTCCTTTAATGTTTTATTCATTTATTCTATACTTAGCTTCCATCTCCAGAGGAGAAGTGTCAGCAAGTTTTGGAACCACCATATGATGAAATGTTTGCAGCCCACTTAAGGTAAAGAGGGACCAGGAATGTAAAGTCAGCTGTGAGACATCCAGCAGGGATGGGGAAGGATATTCTTAAGTTTACTTAGTTATTTTCAAGGCCTTATATCTGAAAACTTGGTATTCATTACTTCTACAAAGAATGCTAGAACTGCAGGAAACAAAGATCATCTCTTTCCTCTCCACATAAAGTTTGCTTTATGTACCTGGCAGTCACCTGCATATAGCCATTGGCACAGCTTTGGTTTCAGTGCTTGCTGTTGCCTTTGCTCTGTGTGTACTAGCCACACAAGAATTTAGAGGGAAATAAGTATTTTGAAAAGGGAATTTTAGTCATAAAAGAACTCTTAAGACAGCTTTAGGACTTAAGTAATTCTGTGAGACTTTTCTTTAAAAATAGTTTTTGCATTAAACTGTTAAACTGAACTCCACCTGGAGTGCTGCGTCCAGCTGTGGAACCCACAACATCAGAAGGATATCGACCGGTTGGAGCGAGTCCAGAGGAGGCCGTGAAGATGCTCAGAGGGCTGGAGCACCTTTGCTATGGGGACAGGCTGAGAGAGTTGGGCTTGTTCAGCCTGGAGAAGAGAAGGCTCCAGGGAGACCTTACAGCACCTTCCAGGACCTGAAGGGGCTACAAGGAAGCTGGGGGGGACTTTTTACAAGGGCCTGTAGTGACAGGACAAGGAGTAATGGGTTTAAATTGAAAGTGGGGAGGTTTAGATTGGATATCAGGAAGAAGTTCTTCCCAGAGAGGGTGGTGAGGCACTGGACCAGGCTGCCCAGAGCAGCTGTGGATGCCCCATCCCTGGAAGTGTTCAAGGCCAGGCTGGATGAGGCTTTGAGCAACCTGGTCTCATGGAGGGTCCCCCTGCCATGGGTCCCTTCTAACCGGAACCATTCTGTGATTCTATGATATTACACAAACCCCGATTCTCCTCTTGAATCAGTTTTCTACAATTCTCAGGCTTAGTGCTGCGTTAAAATACTTGTGCCATTTTGTTAGGAGCATGTCTAGTCATATTTCTGTGTCTTTTTAAATAAGCTGTAAAGCTCTATGCCTATTAAAAGGCAAAAATAAATATTTGTCTTATGTGTACAGTATTTTCTGATGGACTAATGCACCACTTCTTTGGCAGGTGTACTTACGCTGTTGGAAACCATGACTTCATAGAAGCATACAAATGCCAAACAGTTATTGTGCAATATCCTTTTCCATAGATCTTGTGTATTGTTTTCAGATTAACTATATGTCTTCCTGTAGAGCAAGTCGTCTTTACCCCTTTTAAAATATAATAGAATGTGGTCTGCTTCCAAATCCACTTCAGCTGTTTAGGTGCTTAAGGAAATCGAGATACGTTCTTCTTTCAGCTCTCACAGAGTATAGGAGACCCTCAAATCATTAATATACATCCCAATTTGTACTTGGTTGGAAGGGAGGATACTGGTAAAGAAAGCTGCTCTCTTATCTCTGAGTGACCAGTGTTTCTCACAGCTGGTGTCGCACCAAGGAGTGCGTGGCTGTGTGTGTGTTCTTCCCTGCTGCGTCTCTGCATCCTGACTCCTCATCTGCTTGCTGCTTTGTTGGTTTCTGCCCTTTCATGTAGTAATACGTGGTACCATACAACTGTTGTTTTTAAATCTGTGCTTCATGTCATAGCATTTTAAATTCTCCTTAAATAAAATACATCTTTTTTGCGAGCATTTCAGGCACATAAAGAGGAAAACTGGTGAGTACATCAGAGAGTTGCTAGAAAACAGACTCTCATCTTTCACTGGCATAATACCATAGTAGCTGAATTAAAATTATGCCTGTCATTTCTGTTTATCCCCAGTGATACTTAAATGCAGCCTAATTGGTTTTTGCTGCCTGTTTGAGTTCTTAGATCCAAAAGTGTGAAAACTAAACAATCTAAGCTAAATTATAGTAGAATGGTCCATAAGTAAACGTGAATAATTTGTTCAAGGTGAGATGGTATTTTATTAAAGCCACTGTAAAAAATGTTTTTCAATTAATTCTTCCTCCAGTGTAGGGTTTCTGAAATGCTGAGATGTTGTAGACCTTTCCTTTTAAAAAGTTCATCCTTCTTTATTTAAAGATTCATCTATACTTTTCTTGTTTTATGACCACCTAAGAAAAAAAAAAACTAAATGCTTATTTCTCATGTCTGCTTGCATGGTTTGCATATACTAAGTATGCTGTATTTTACTTTTCCAGGGCTTTACCTATTATGTATGCTGTAGCCCTTGATCTTCGAATTTTTGCTAATAATGTAAGTAGGTCTGGTTAACAGCATCATTACTTTTATCTGTTCGGAGTTTCCGGGGTGAAAATATTTTAGACTTTATTATGTAGCCTAATTTTGCTCAATGCTGTTTAACTCATTGTTTGGGATTTTGTTGGCATTCTACATTCATCCAGTCCTATTAAAAAACTAGGTTGCTCTCTCTGCCCACCTCCCACTTGCAGCTTGAACTGGAGAGGTTCTGAGGACCTGCATGCAGCTCACAGGAGTTACTTTGAGCATATGAAGTGATTAAGTACTGTCTTTCTAGAGTAGCATGGTGGCACAACTCTGTTTCCATGTGTTATCCTTGGGATTTTGTGGAGATCTTTATAAGGGTGGAGATATCCCAGACAACTGAACTAATCGTAACCACTTACCACATCTGAAGAGGGAAGTTTCTGCCTTCTTCCCCCTCTTCCAGCTGTGTATACTGCTTTTGATGCTCATTGGAGCCCTTGTTGAGCCCACACAATTGCTGACAAGCAACAAAAACACACCCAAATTTACACTGTTTTTCTCAGGTCAGTGACTGGAAGTAGCTTCTGTAGGGATGTAATGAGAACTGCTAGGCCAAGGTAAGCGGCAGGGTCCTGATCTTGCTCATAGTCACTGTACCTGAACAGGTAAACCTAGACTTCAAGTTAGGTTAGTTTGACAATATCCAGTATTTTCAGTGTTTGCATGCCCAGCACTTTCTTGTGCCCACCCCACCCACCCACAAAACAACCCATTTGACATGCTTACACAGAGAGTATTTTGTGTGTTTGCCTGCTCTGCAATAAATTTTGATTCTCAATCTGAATGAAGCAAATTGCTGTGTCTGAGATGCATGAGAAAGGGGAAAGTGGGATCAGTCATGCTGGACATGTTTGAATCCCATTTTCTAACCTTAGTATATTCAAAGGATGTGGATACAGGTAAGACTTCTGCAGCATAGGATGAACTTCTGTTCCTTTTCCTTATCCTTGCATTCTCACTAGTTGAAACATTATCATGAAACTTCTTAGAAAGCACATAGTAAATATTTACTTGCTGTTTTTTTCCCCTGTTGTTCTTGATTGTTGAAGTTCTGCTTTAATCAGTGCACGGATCTTTCTATGTGTTGGCAACTCGTTTTTTTTTCTCTTGCTGCTGTAACATATGTTTTTCATTTCTTCTGAAAATCCCAGGCCCTAGCAGTGTGAGTTACTACTGCAAAATGTTGAATGTGTGTTAGAAATAAAATGTAGTTTTCGTGGCTGTGGAGAGAAGCTGAATTATAAATTCTAAACCTCAAATCTCCACAACTGGGGAATCATTTTAGTTTGCTTTTGTTCAAAAGACATTTTTCAGCCGCATTCTCGGTCTTTGAAAACCTGAGTTGAAGTGTTGATGCTCCAATTCAGGTATCACATGACCCTGAATTTACATTTCTGAGAGCTGCATTAAGCTTAGTGGCACTAAAGGTAATAGGGGTCAGTGCTGTTTTCCAAGCAGTGTCCCTCTGTGCGTTACATGCTCAGGAGCCTCACTGAGTGTTTTCTTTAATTCTGTGAGCTTGACTACCTTCTAGACTGGGCGGACAGCAGGCATGACAAATATATTGCTGTACTACTTTATTATACATTATAAAATGCTGTATTAAGGAAACAAACTGTTGATGACCCAGTGGACCAAGATGTAGAGTTACACATGGTTTCTTTCTGTGCAATGGTAGGCAGACCAACAGTTAGTGAAGAAAGGGAAGAGCAAAGTTGGCGACATGTTGGAAAAAGCGGCAGAACTGCTGATGAGCTGCTTTCGAGTCTGTGCCAGTGACACGTAAGTGGAAGATCCTTTATAGAACTTGAGCTATTATGTTGTTAAGAACTTGGTGAACTTCACATCAAGTTTTTCCACTTACTAAGATAGTATCTGGATAAGAAGGAACACTTGGGAGGATCATTTCCTCCCATTTATAGTCTGTTCTTTCTTGACTATTAGCTACAGCTGGAGAGGCCTGCCTTCAGGTTATAGCATTGCTGGCAGATGTTGTTGGGAGGGACTGTTTAGGTCCCTGTCTCTCAGGAAAGATCATTAACACTTTTGTGCCCTGTTTAGTTACAAAGTTGGCTTCATTATGGTTAGATGGAAACGAGGTTACTCTCTGGTTTCCAGTCTTAGCAATTTTAACACTTCCCAAGTGAAGAAAATGCCTTTCTCACCCCCACCCCGATTTTTTTTTTTTTTCCCCTTGAATATTGTAAGCAACTGCTATGGTAGTGTATGTGTTGCCTGCAGACTGAAGTGAGGATCGTGATGCAGATGGGTAGTATTCTGTATGACATCTTTTCATTAAGTTGAGAAGAAATGTAGCTGTTTAAAATTTAAGGTGGAAACACATGTTCTGTGTTGAGAGTGGTGGTATGGTTTAAGGATTTTTGGGCACATATTTTTACCCTAAACATCCATAAAATAACTACAGAGGGCTTTACTGTAAGGACAAAGTAATTATTTTCTTACTGTGTTGATTGCTAGTGGATTTTTGTCTTTTTCTCTTATGACAGTCGAGCAGGCATTGAAGATTCCAAAAAGTGGGGCATGTTGTTTCTTGTGAATCAGCTGTTCAAAATTTATTTTAAGGTAAAGTTCAAGCCTGGTAAACCGTGTCTTGTATTTCATATTCTAGGTCAAACCCGCCCTTTTAAAAATAACACTGTGTATCTACACACTCTGAGTAAAATGCCTTTTTTTCTTTTTTTTTAACAGATCAACAAGCTCCATCTGTGTAAGCCCTTAATTAGAGCCATCGACAGCTCAAATCTGAAGGACGAGTATAGCATGGCACAGCGAGTTACATACAGATACTACGTTGGACGCAAAGCCATGTTTGACAGTGACTTTAAGCAAGGTACGTTTGTGCCAGTGAGACAGATTTAAAGCCTTGCTGCTTGGTTTGAAATGTGGCTGATGTCATGTGTGCGCGACTCAGAATGTGTGTAAAGGTGCAGCGGTGTTTGCACAGACCAAAGGAAAAGTCGTGCTGAAAGATGCAAGGCTCACAGACCGAGTCAGGTCAGAGATGAGATAACGTGGCACTGGGTAGTATATGCCCAGTTTTAAAATATCAGTGTCAGTGACGTTCTCTGTGGTCTTATGCATTGTGTGCATGCATAAGAAAAAGTGTGAGCATCCCACCAGAATAGGTTTGTAAAAGGTTTCACAAAGGAGGCGCTGCGACTGTCTTGTCCTCTTCAAGTTGCAGTATGCCATGTAGGAAATCTTCAGCAAACTGTACTCTAGAATTAGTTTCTCAGTGCGTTGATTTTTCAACGATTTAGAAATCTCATTGCTGAGATTTATTCATTAATAGAAATGCTTCAAGAGCTGAGGTGTGCAGCTTTCCTTGCTAGCCTAAGCCCCTCACCAGAATCTATTCTGGGCATGGCTTTGTTACTCTAAACAGAGTCTTCTGCCCGTTAGGCTTGTAATTTTTCTCCCTTGGTGAAAACAGGTGGGATATTTGCACGTTGTCATGCTGCGTGATCTCACTGGCACGTTTCTGCAGCTCAGCAGATGTGTGCATCGCGTGCAGTTTACATCCACTGAAGAACCTAATCTGTGAATTTGGAAAACAGAGTTCTGTTTCTTCAGTGCCACTTGACATTCTCCCCTCCTGATATAGCAGCACAATAATTACTAAATAATTAATAATTACTAAAATGAGCTGAAAATTCCAGTGTTGCTTGTAACTGTCACCTCTGACATCTAGACCTTGACAAGTTTTCTTTGACTTTCTGAAGGAGTACTTAATTTTCTGGTAATACTTTGTATTTTGTGTGAGTCTCCAGTAATTCTTACAGCATTTTTCTTAATGTGTTTTGATTCGTGTGTTTCTTTTTTATATCATTTCAAATATCATGTGTTGAAGCTAGAGATGGATACGGAGCACAGAACTTGGGTTACGGTTTTAATCCATTTTTGTTGTTGACTCATGTTACTAGCACTTTTATTTGTGCCTGCAGCTGAAGAGTACCTGTCGTTTGCCTTTGAGCACTGTCATCGCTCAAGCCAGAAGAACAAAAGAATGATTTTGATCTACCTGCTGCCAGTAAAAATGTTGTTGGTGAGTAGGTGTCACTCTTCCAAATACTTATTTGGGGCCAGGTAACCAAACTGATGCTCAGTATTGTTCTTGGTTTTCTCTTGTTGGAATTCAGAGGCTATCTGTGCCTGACCACCCCTTAAGAGCCAGGATACGCAGTCTTTGTTGCATGAGGACAAAAGCTGTTGAGTTCTTATTTATAGCAACAGAGAAAAGGAAAAAGGGAGGGGACACACATGACCCAAACAAAACCCCCACCCTACTTTTCCCTACCTGCCTCCCGCCCCTTCTGACTGTGCAACCTGAGGTTACTTCTGTAATAAAGATAACTTGGATGTCTTTGGAGAAGCGCCGAACAGCGTAACTTAGGTAACAGTGTGCATGTCTGGTGGTCAGATGGGTCAGGGAACACATGGATTCGCTAGTCCAGGTCTGTCTGCTGCTTTCGCCAGGTGAAGGGAAGGAGGGTGTGCAAAAACAGATGGCTTAAGACTGCTGCGGGTGTTTGCCACAGCAGAGAAAGGATTCCTGCCTCTGGGTTTTCTGTTTGTACCTTGTACATTTGCCCATTTGAGGACTGTCAGAAAGGTCATGAAGCAGAGCATTTTGGCTCTGAACAAATCAGTGGAGACCAGTTTCTGTTTGATCATTCCATCTTTCCATCAAAAGAATTAAGCACATCTCTGCTTCTTGTTCCTGTCCTTTCCCGTGTGCTGTGCCGGCATTTGTGTAGCCCTGAGTTAGTGGAATTATGCTAATGATTAATTCAGTGTAACTGAGGGGACAAAAACTAGATTTTAGAGTTTTCTGTTCCTAACCCTGTTAACCCAAGTTAGCCATGGAGAATGTGGTTATCGCCTGCTTCGGTGAGTTGCCATCTTCCACCTTTGTCCCAGCCTGTTCATGACAGTCCTCGCTTTTCCATTCAGTTCTCCCTTTCCAGTGCCTTGCAGTGTCAGGTTGGTAAAGGGTAATCATAGTGGGTATGATAACTGGCTTGGTTTTCATTTTTTTATTGATTGATTTTCTTAGTGGCTGTTTTCAGATCAATCAGTGGTAACGTGGATAGAGGAAAACGAACAGTCTGCCTAAAATCTTTGTCCCAGTCTTGACTAGGTGCCTTAAACTGGTGGGTCTTGTTAGTGCCTAGAATTACTGTGGCTTTTCTGGAGCAGTTCTGGTGTATAAAAGGCGCTGAAGAAGCTAGACACGTGTCATTGTTTTTACAGTTGCCTTTTTTTTTCTTAAATCCGAGCCCAGACATTAACACTAACCTTAAACGGTGTTAAAATATCTTGGATGGGATTTTTTTTTTATTCCTAGCAGCTCTGAGTAACCATGCAGCTGAGTTCTGCTCTCAGCTAATCCTCCAACCAGGAGGAGTTACTAACAGCGTAGCATGATGGTAACTAAATTTAAAGTCTGACCCAAGTCAATGTGCAATCTGATCTCTGCTGTGCAGAGGGGAAAAAACCCAAAGTTTCTTTTTGATAGTGCAGGTGGCTCAGTCTTACCTGATCCAGCAATGAGAATTAATTTTGTTTCTTTAAATTTTAAACTTTCTGTCTTGTTTTGTTTTGTTTTTTGAGAGGACATTTTTATTTCCATACGGAGGAGTAGTGGAGAAAAATCTAGTACCAGCTGAGCTAGCACTTGACAGTGCTGAAGCACTGCTTGTATTATTAGTAATGCTCAGGATTCCTGTGGTTCTTCTGTTTGCGGAGAAGATCATAACAACCATGGCATAAAATTTGGATCTGCCTAGAGCTCGTTACACAGGATCTTGATTTTACAAGTTTGATAGCTGTTCCCCAACATTAAGAAATATTAAGAGACTCCCTAAACCGTGATAAATAGGTAGTTTTCGTGAGTTGAGCTACAACGCGTTGGCAGGGGCAAGGAGATTGTCTTACACATACTTTTATTCACCTCTTGTTCTGTAGTAAAAAAAAAAAGTGGTTAAACATTGTCTTTTTCTCTAACAAAAATTTTTGTAACTTACTAGATTACGCTTAAAATGCGTTTCACTTCATCCTGGAAAACTTGGAAACCGTTTCTTTTTCAGGGCCATATGCCAACAGTTCAGCTCTTAAAGAAGTATGACCTTATGCAATTTGCCGAAGTCACAAAGGCTGTGAGGTATCACAATTATTGTATTGCATTGTGTGCTGGTTCAAACAGTATTAAGGAAAAAGTATTTATTTGGGATGATTGAGGAAGGCAGGGGAGGGATATTGCTGCCAAGTCAGGATTTCTTGTTTGGGCGAGACCTTCTCATCTTTTCATTTCTTCATCCTTGTAGTGAAGGCAATCTTCTCCTACTGAATGATGCTCTGACAAAGCATGAGACCTTCTTTATTCGATGTGGAATCTTTCTTATCCTTGAGAAGCTGAAAATCATCACGTACAGAAATCTCTTCAAGAAAGTGTAAGCATAACAAGAACTACATTTTTGCCAAAGCAGATTTAATATGGTTTCAACTGGGACTGAGATAGAAATGTATATGCTCCTTAGTTCTCTCTGAAGAGTTCAATTCCTGTTAAAGTGGAAAAATGGCAGAAAGGCCATTTTTTGAAGAACTGGAATTCTTAAGTCATTGTTTCTCAATAACAGACTTCTTTTCTTTCTTTCAGATATTTACTACTCAAAACCCATCAGCTATCTCTAGATGCCTTTTTGGTTGCCCTGAAATTCATGCAAGTAGATGATGTTGATATTGATGAAGTCCAGTGCATTTTAGCTAACCTTATATATATGGTATGTGCTGACCAGTTGTTGTTTGGTCCTTCCAGACTGATTAGGTAGAGATTATAAGTATATTGCAAAAAACCATATCGGTAATCCCAAGTTTTCTTGGGTAACAAAGTTGATTCACTTGTGCTCAAAGTGAAGTGTTTTCATTTGCCTGGAGGATTTCCTCTAGCTCCTGCCTCTTTTGCAGGAATCTCTTATAACTGAAGTTGAATTTTACATTACAAGTCCAGTACAGAGATTTCTATACACGCATAAGTACTGACTTAAAAATACAGAAATTGCAACTGGGAGCACAAAGGATTTGTTCTTCTGCATTTGAAGTAGGAGACTCCTAACATTCTAATATTAGAAGAAATTAAAACTAGATTACTTTGGTGTTGTTTCACATTTTGTCTTTTACTCTAAATGAATCTCAACTACTCATGAGCAGATAAAGGCTTGAAATCAAGAGACTTTTAATAATAAATCAGAGGTTTTGGAGCAGCTTTGCAGTGTCAGCAAGAAAAGGAACCACTTGTCTGTTTCTGAAGCAGATGATTTGGTATGGTCTTGGAGTACCAGAGGGTGGGATTAGGTGCCTGGAAGATTTCTTTCAGTGTTACAACACTACGTGTCTGAAAAGGGGAGGTGCTGTGTCATTTAGTTTATTGGGTTTGAAATAGTGATTAATTAAAATCCTCCTTTTAAAATGAGGAAGGGTAAATTTAGGAACGCTTCTGTAGACCTCTGTCTCTTGGAGGAAATGCAGGCAGACCAGTAGGAGCCCCTGGCAAGAGGCACTTGGTCTGACAGCACCGTCAGTATGCATGCAAACATGGTTACGGATCCAGCTTTCTGCTCACCCCGTGGGCTGACCCACTTACATAAAGTGGGTCCTTAGAGCTATCAAGTTCGGTCGTGCAGTGGTGGTGGAGTGCAGACGCGCATTTTGCTTTGCTGGCTGTCATCTGAAGACAGCTGAGGTTCTAGGCATCGTGTACCAGCTTCCGGTACTAACGCTGTCTTTTCCTCCTCCTGCCAGGGTCACATTAAAGGCTATATATCTCATCAGCATCAAAAACTTGTGGTCAGCAAGCAGAACCCATTTCCTCCGCTGTCAACAGTGTGCTGAGTATCGCATCTTATCCACGCAAGTACTTTTCGGATGCTCTGCTTGCCCAGTGGAGCTGCTCCTAATTGCCCCGAGAACATTGTAAATGACCTGGTTCTTGTCCAGGGCTGGAATACCAGGAACTGTTTATGGCTCCTTTCCCAGAAGGACCAAGCCTGCCAGTGTTACAAAGTGCGTTGGGATGAAATGCTGACTTTTCAGTGATGTTTTCCGCAGGCTTTCTAGATCATTCAAACTATTTCATGAGGAAATAAAGCAAAGCATTCCAAATTCTTTCCAAACTACTTGAAGTTTTTATCAAGTACTTTGTGTTACTATTTCTGCATTGATCTTTTAAAGAGAACTATAAACCTTTGTTACTTGTGTTAATCCATTCTTCAGAGTGGAAATGATGTTTTCTTTCATGGTTTTGATTTTTTTCTTTTTTTTAGGTCTCTTCAATAGTCTTGCTGGTACTAAATACCCTTTTCAAGCCTTGTCTGAAAAACTAGAGAGGTGCTTGACACTAAAAGCTTTACTGTGTCAGTGATACCTACGGGTTCAAATAAATGTGGGATTTTTGTCTGTAGGTGCCCACAGATAAGATTAGGGGTTTTTCAATTCTGGTAATATTTTGTTTCATTTTGATATGATGAACAAAAGCTTATATAAGTAACTTCTCCACACTCTGTTCTGCTTCTGGGGAAGATGCTGCCATTGGATCCATTAGTTTGTGTGTTACTACCTTGGGGGCTTTGTTTGTTTGGTTTGGGGGTGGTACAACATAACTTTGCCCATAGTGGTGGGATGGTAGTTTTGGGGGTTTTAAATTAAAGGAAATAAAACATTTTCCCCAACCTCCCTTTGAGAGATGGGTCTCATTTTACCCACTGACATAGAAAGGGAAAACACAGGTACCATGTATGAGGAGAAGCAGTTTTTTAGTGTGGTGAGAGTGTCAGCTCCTAGATCAATGTAGGCATCTAAAGGCTTGGAGTTCCTCTGGTCTGCTTAAGTTTTACTTGTATGGTGCTGAAATGTGAGTTAGCTGAATCAAACCTTAAGGTAACAAGAATTTAGAACACCTATTTCCTTCTAGCAACATTTAAAATCCCAGGAAAACATCAACAACTTTTAAGTCTTAGAATGAACAGTTCTAGGAAACTTAAAGTTGAGTCAGTTTTTAGTTAAATAACTAGGTTTACTGCATCATGGCTTTCACAGTACTGCCTGTCAACAGAAGAAGGAAAGGCAAATGGGCTTTGCTGTATGAATTGGAGTTACATACATCTCATGGCAGCAACTTCCATTGCATGATAGTCAGATGTGTGTACTGTCTGCATCCAGATGTTTCCTTGCAGTGACGTGTGGTTTGGTGTTGGAGGGTTGGTTGTGTTTGTGTCTTACTTCATTTTTTGTTTAAACCATAGTATGTACCTCGCGGTGTTAGTGAATAGAAGTGTTTCCCAGTCACTGTCCTCTAGTGGCCAAGATCCCAGGATACCAGTCAGAAACCAAGTCCCCTTATACTTGGTGGCTAAAAAGCTTCCTCCCGCCAGTCGTTTGTCTACGGCCTCCTGGAGGTGTCCACAAAACTGCCGGTTTGTGAGGCTGACGTTGAGTACTCGTTTGCAGTCCTCAGCCGGAAGGTACGAAACCTGCAGCTCGTCACCCTGGAGTTCGTCACCTTCCATTCTCCAGGCGCTGACTGTACCAGCCAGTTTGGGAATTAAAATGTGTTCTGCAAAGTCTCTTTCAGGGATGCACACAGGAAGCTGGTGGTTGTTGCACTCCACGTGCTCTTGGAGTTGTAGTAAGGCGACGTTGTTCTCACCGGTGTCTTCGTCGTACCGGATGTGTATGTGTTTCTCGCTAACTTGCATTATCTTCTCGGCTCCGCTTGGTCCGTCAGCCCCTGTGAAGTGATGACATTTTACTGCTCTTAGGAGTAATTTGTCATTACTGCCTGCAAACTGACAGCTGCCTGGTCGTGCTGAGACACACCTGCGGGAGGGAAGCTAAGGCTGCTCTTTCTTCAAACCGCTGCGGTAAAGGTAGACTAGGAAAGGTATCTTGGCAGCTTTTTAATGCTGTGTAGACGCGTGCATCATTTCAGTGGGGAGGACACGTACCCGATTAAAGAAGTGAATTTTGGCAACAAAAGCCACTTCCTAAATCCACCTGGTTTCGCTTATCCCTAAGTGCTGAGTTCTGCAGTGTGTTCGAGAGGCCGTGGTCTCTCGGCTTGGCTTGTAAGGGGGCACAGGACAGCTGTAGTTCTACTTCAAGATACTTGACCGAGATGCTTAAGCGAGCTGACAGCAGATTTGTTTCTTTCCAACAATATGCAGCAGAAATTTTAGTAAGCTTTTTTTTCCCCCCCCTCAAATTAGCTTGTCAGTACTGACATGTACCACAAGCAGAGAAAATGTTCGACCACCTACCAGCACCAGCCCTGATTTCAAACTGGCTGTGCAGAAGGGCGCACTCCGCTGTAGTCAGTACAAAATTACTTTTCAGCAGCACTCCTCCGCAGAAGCCCTTCCCTTCTGAGTTTAGCAGCAGGACCTAAGAAAACACAAAAGGACCATAGGGGTAGCACTCTCCACGGGAGGTTGAGTGATGGGTTTTGTGAACTGCTGGAAATACCTGCCAAGGAAATCGCCCATCACGTTTCTTCCTGGTTTCACTTATCAGATTGTCACTGTCCTGAAGTCTCCCACAGGCACATTGATCTAGCAAGTGAATTAAAATAAAATCAGAACCTCATGCTGTATCGTTTCAAGGCAACTACTACCTGCAAATATCTGACTGCTTCCAGCCTGACTTGGGGATTTTGTCTTTGCACCAAGGAAAAGGGCATTTTCTCAGCTGGTGAAAATTGGAATAATTTGCTTGGCATCTGTAGTCCAATAGCTTAGTGGTGGTGCTGAACATCTTGGGTCATTGGGCTAAAGCACAATTAGAACTCAG
>NW_010265000.1:0-877 GCF_000690775.1 Eurypyga helias | reverse complement strand
GTGCGTGCAATGCGTGTGCGCAGCATGTGCGTGTAGTATGCGTGCAGTGTGTGTGCACGGCGTGTGTGTGCAACATGTGCGTGTGGTGTGCGTGCAGTGTGTGTGTATGCAATGTGTGCACAGAATGTGTGTGTAGTGTGCGTGCAGTGCATGCGTGTGCACAGCATGGGTGTGCAGTGTATATGCGTGCAGTGTGTGCGTGCAATGTGTGTGCGTGTAGTGTGCGTGCAGTGTGTGTGCGTGCAATGTGTGAGTGCGTGTAGTATGCGTGCAGTGCATGTGCACAGTGTGTGCGTACGTGTGCATGCAGTGAGTGTGCATGCAGTGTGTGTGCACAGCATGGGTGTGCAGTATGTGTGCATGCAGTGTGTGCGTGCAATGCGTGTGGTGTGCGTGCAGTGCATATGCACAGCGTGTGCATGCAGGGTACATGCACAGCATCTCCATGCAACGTGTGTGCATGCAACATGTGTGCGCTTAGCACGTGTATACAGCATGTGTGTGCAGTGCATGTGGGTGCAGCCTGTGTGCACACCATGCGTGTGCAGTGCCTGTGTGTGCAGCGCGTGTGTGGAGTGTGTGTGCACAGCATGCATGTGCAGTGCATGTGGGTGCAGCCTGTGTGCACACCATGCGTGTGCAGTGCCTGTGTGTGCAGCGCGTGTGTGGAGTGTGTGTGCACAGCATGCATGTGCAGTGCATGTGGGTGCAGCCTGTGTGCACACCATGCGTGTGCAGTGCCTGTGTGTGCAGCGCGTGTGTGGAGTGTGTGTGCACAGCATGCATGTGCAGTGCATGTGGGTGCAGCCTGTGTGCACACCATGCGTGTGCAGTGCCTGTGTGTGCAGCGCATGTGTGCAGTGTGTGTGCACAGCAT